>NC_042964.1:509312-544093 GCF_901001165.1 Salmo trutta | reverse complement strand
ATATAGTGGAGGACAGTGGGTCTGTCTCTTCGTCTGTTCTGTTTGAATACAGAGCTAGAAACGCCTCGTCTCTACCCAGCTCACAACTGGACTGGCTGTCCCTGGACGGTGAGTAGCTACCACACACACACACACACACACACACACACACACACACACACACACACACACACACACACACAGAACATGTCCTCTCTACCCAGCCTGTTGGAGACGTATGGAAGTAAAGTGTTGAGTTATAGCCTGTCATTGCAACCATGGCTAGATTCTCTATTCACACAGAACACGCACTGAGTGGACAAAACATTAAGAACACCTGCTCTTTCCATGACAGACTGACCAGGTGAATCCAGGTGAATCCAGGTGAAAGATATGATCCCTTATTGATGTCACCTGTTAAATCCACTTTAATCAGTGTAGATGAGATTTACTGTCAGGGCCCAGGTCTGTCAGGGCCCAGGTCTGACAGAATCTGTGCAGAAGATCTAGGTGCTGCTGTAGGCCCTCCTTGGTTGGGGACAGAAGCACCAGGTCATCAGTAAACAGTAGACATTTAACCTCAGATTCTAGCAGGGTGAGGCCAGGTGCTGCAGACTGTTCTAGTGCCCTCACCAATTCAATATATATGTTGAAGAGGGTGGGGCTCAAGCTGCATCCCTGTCTCACCCCACGACCCTGTGGAAAGAAATGTGTGTATTTTTTGCCAATTTTAACCGCACATTTGTTGTTTGTGTACATGGGTTTTATAATGTATGTTTTTCCCGCAACTCCACTTTCCATGAATTTGTATAACAGACCCTCATGCCAAATTGAGTCAAAGGCCTTTTTAAATCATCAAAGCATGAGCATTTGTTTTGTTTTGTTTGTCAATTAGGGTGTGTAGGGTGAATACGTGGTCTGTCGTATAGTAATTTGGTAAAAAGCCAGTTTGACATTTGCTCAGTACATTGTTTTCACTGAGGAAATGTAGGAGGTTGCTGTTGACGCATAGTTATTGGGGTCAAATTTGGCTCCTCTTTTTGTGGATTGGGGTCAAATTTGGCTCCTCTTTTTGTGGATTGGGGTAATCAGTCCTTGGTTCCAAATATTGGGGAAGATGCCAGAGCTAAAGATGATGGTAAAGAGTTTAAGTATAGCCAATTGGAATTTGTGGTCTGTATATTTTATAATTTCATTTAGGATACCATCAAAACCACAGGTCTTTTTGGGTTGGAGGATTTGTATTTTGTCCTGTAGTTCATTCAATGTAATTGGAGAATCCAATGGACTCTGATATTCTTTAATAGTTGATCCTAAGATTTGTATTTGATTATGTATTTGTTTTTGCTATTTGTTCTTTGTTATAGGGCCAATAAGATTAGAGAAGTGGTTTACCCATACACCTCCATTTTGGATAAATAACTTCATAATAATGGCAGCCATTTTACGGGTTTTACCAACTGTGCTATTTTCTTAGTTTTTTTTGCAATGTTTGTAACTTATTTTGTGCATAATGTTGCTGC
This sequence comes from Salmo trutta, assembly GCF_901001165.1. NCBI lineage: Eukaryota > Metazoa > Chordata > Actinopteri > Salmoniformes > Salmonidae > Salmo > Salmo trutta. Next base: position 542,591 of record NC_042964.1, on the reverse strand, counting down.
TACCGTCTCTTATGACTGAATATAGCTTCTGGAAATCAGAACAGTGATTAATCACCTCAAACTGGACGAAGATTTTTTCTTTAATGAGTCCGACGCGAAGGATACTGCTTCTCCGAGACCAGGCCCAAATCCCCGTCATTCACGTGAAGAAAGACGGATGTACAGGGGGTGGAGTTCGGGGTGAGAATTCGTTGGCGAGTGGGTAAACTGCCTCTACCATCCGTTCTATTGGCCACCGTGCAATCACTGGAGAATAAACTGGATGAGCTCCGTTCGAGAATAACCTACCAACGGGAAATTAAAAACTGTAATATCTTATGTTTCACCGAGTCGTGGCAGAACGACGACACGGATAATATACAGTTGGCGGCGTTTTCTGTGCACCGGCAGGACAGAGAAGCTACGTCTGGTAAGACGAGTAGTGGGGGTGTGTGTCTTTGTCAATAACAGCTGGTGCGCGATGTCTAATATTAAGAAAGTCTCGAGGTATTGCTCACCTGAGGTAGAGTACCTCATGATAAGCTGTAGACCACACTATCTACCAAGAGAGTCCTCATCTATATTATTGTAACCATCTATTTACCACCGCAAACCGATGCTGGCACTAAGACCGCCCTCAACATGCTGCATAAGGCCATAAGTAAAACAAGAAAATGCTTGTCCAGAGGCGGCGCTCCTAGTGGCCGGGGACTTTAATGCAGGCAAACTTAAATCCGTTTTACCTCATTTCTACCAGCATGTCACATGTGCAACCAGAGGGGAAAAAAACTCTAGACCACCTTTACTCCACACACAGAGACATTTACAAAGCTCTCCCTCGCCCTCCATTTGGCAAATCTGACCATAATTCTATCCTCCTGATTCCTGCTTCCAAGCAAAAACTAAAGCAGGAAGTACCAGTGACTCGCTCAATACGGAAGTGGTCAGATGATGCGGATGCTAAGCTACAGGACTGTTTTGCTGCACAGACTGGAATATGTTCCAGGATTCATCCAATGGCATTGAGGAGTACACCTCCTCAGTCACCAGCTTCATCAATAAATGCATTGACGACATCATTCCCACAGTGACCATATGTACATATCCCAACCAGAAACCATGGATTACAGGCAACATCCACACCGAGCTAAAGGCTAGAGCTGCCGATTTCAAGGAGCGGGACACTAATCCGGATGCTTATAAGAAATCCTACTATGCCCACAGACGAACCATCAAACATCAAATAGGCAAAGCGTCAATACAGGACTAAGATTGAATCTTAGTCCTGTACGCTCATCGTATGTGTCAGGGCTTGAAAACTATTAAGGACTACAAAGTGCCCAAGAACGCGAATGTTGCCTGCCTAAATGATTACCGCCCCATAACACTTACGTCTAATGCCATGAAGTGCTTTGAAAGGCTGGTCATGGCTCACATCAACACCATCATCCCGGAAACCCTAGACCCACTCCAGAGCTGATTAGGCTGTTTTTATGTTATCCAGAGTGTTGGTGACTGCAACTGTGCTGCTGGAAACAATTTAATTACCCTTTTTTGCCAACGTTTACTGACACCAGCCATATTCAACGGGTGTTGAGCGTTTGTAAATTTGTCAGTTATTCTGTGCTCTGTCAGACTCAGTCAAGAGTTCTCTGAAATCAGAGTAGATAGACAGAGCGAATTTACCAGCTACGTCTATCGACAGTTTTCACAGTGACATTATAAACATTCTATTGAAATGGTTACGAGTGTAGTGGAGTCTTTTGTTTAGACATCTAGCTAGCTAAACTCTGAACCATAATGCCAACTCGTAACGTTACTACCCTGCATGAATCTCCAGGTAACTAACCAACCAGGTTCACTGTTAGCTAGCTAACATTAGGCTATAACTAGCAATGCAAATGGGTCTGAGATACGAATAATATTACTACACAGGTCATACACGTAACGTTAGCTAGTGAGCCAGCCAGTTAACGTTAGCTAGCGAGCCAGCCAGTTAACGTTAGCTAGCGAGCCAGCCAGTTAACGTTAGCTAGCGAGCCAGCCAGTTAACGTTAGCTAGCGAGCCAGCCAGTTAACGTTAGCTAGCGAGCCAGCCAGTTAACGTTAGCTAGCGAGCCAGCCAGTTAACGTTAGCTAGCGAGCCAGCCAGTTAACGTTAGCTAGCGAGCCAGCCAGTTAACGTTAGCTAGCGAGCCAGCCAGTTAACGTTAGCTAGCGAGCCAGCCAGTTAACGTTAGCTAGCGAGCCAGCCTGTTAACGTTAGCTAGAGAGCCAGCCTGTTAACGTTAGCTAGAGAGCCAGCCTGTTAACGTTAGCTAGAGAGCCAGCCTGTTAACGTTAGCTAGAGAGCCAGCCTGTTAACGTTAGCTAGCGAGCCAGCCAACGTTAGCTAGCGAGCCAGCCAGTTAACGTTAGCTAGCGAGCCAGCCTGTTAACGTTAGCTAACGAGCTAACATTATGCTTTAAAATGATATGAAAACGACTTTGACAAAATTAGAAACGCGTAATGTCTGAAAATGTAGCTAGCTAGACTAACCTGTATACATTATGGATGGACGCTTCTCTCTCTCTGTCACGGATGCCACGGTTACCCTTAGTTTGAAGATGTAATCCGGAGACAGGTGTTTTATACAACAGCCGTCTGTGTTCTCTTTTCGACCCAGTCTGCATATTTGCAATCAAACGCCAGAAATGTCTCCCATCTCCTTAGCTATCATGCTGTAATTCCACTGATTTCAAAACTCGGTCCTCCAGAAAGTGGAGCAACTTTTGCAGTTCTACTATGTGATATCTTTCAAAAAATCTGTGTTAGACAATGTCTGTCTCTCTGTTAGTGTCTGTCTGTCTGTCTCTCTGTTAGCACCTGTATGTATGTCTGCCTGTCTGTCTCTCTGTTAGTGTCTGTCCACACGCTGTGCCCCTCTCCTCACCCCTCTCCCCTCCTCCCCCATCTCTAGTGATTGATGTGATGGAGCTGTTTTCCACTGTCAACACCTCTTGATGAATATGACTGGGGATGGAACTCCAACTCTAGTCTACTACTACTCTACTCTAGAGTAATACTGTAATACTGTAGTCAGGGTGTGACTGGGGATGCCCCTGGGGCTAGAACTCTGGTGTAGTCAGGGTGTGACTGGGGATGCCCCTGGGGCTAGAACTCTGGTGTAGTCAGGGTGTGTGTGTAGTCAGGGTGTGTGTGTAGTCAGGGTGTGTGTGGGTGTGTGTAGTCAGGGTGTGTGTGGGTGTGTGTGTGGTCAGGGTGTGTGCGTGTAGTCAGTGTGTGTGTGTGTGTGTGTGTAGTCAGGGTGTGTGTGTGTGTGTGTGTGTGTAGTCAGTCAGGGTGTGTGTGTGTGCATTCAGCCTTTTTCTATTTCTGACCTGAGCAAAACCTATTTAAATCCTGGGGAGGGAGGGAGGGAGGGAGAGAGAGGGAGGGGTGGAAAGTCTCCTCAACTCATCCTCCTCTTCTTCACAGGGACCTCCTCTCCCTCTCCTGCACTGTCATCTCTCTCTCTCTCTCCCACTACCCCCTCTTTTTCTCTCCCTCTCTCTCCCACTTTCTCTTTCTCTCCCTCTTTCTCTCTCTCTCTCTCTCTCTCCGTCTGTCCTTTCTCTCCTAGTGTTGTATACAGCTGTTACTGAGTCTCAGCGTGACGCGGGCGAAGGAGAGGGGCGCCAGGGCACTGGCAGCTGCCGAGAGTTTTTCCGAGTTCAAGAGATCTAGTACAGACAGACGGGGTTAAACAGCGCAGCGACCTCCATTTCTGTTTGGAATACTTTTACCACCACGGATGAGTGACGATCTCTCTCTCTCCTTCTCTATCTATCTCCTTCTCTCTCTCCTTCTCTATCTATCTATCTATCTATCTCCTTCTCTATCTCCTTCTCTTTCTATCTATCTATCTCCTTCTCTCTCTATCTATCTCCTCTATCTCTCTAACGTGTGATCCATTTCTCTCTCCTCCTGTCTGCTAACTCTACTGCACCACTGCTGTTTCTCTGTTTGCGTCTGTGTGTTTCTGTTTGCGTCTGTGTGTTCTCTGTTTGCGTCTGTGTGTTTCTCTGTTTGCGTCTCTGTGTTTCTCTGTGTGTTTCTCTGTTTGTGTCTGTGTGTTCTCTGTTTCCGTCTGTGTGTTTGTCGTTTGCGTGTTACATATGTTACATGCGTGTTACATATGTTACATGCGTGTTACATGTGTGTATCGTGTGTGTGCCTCCCTGCTGTTCTACTCTTCCTCCCTCTGTATTCTGTCATCATCTGGGGAGAGTGAGTGTGTGTGTGTCTTAACAGCGAGCAGTGTGTTAACCAATGGAGTGGTGTGTTTAGCAAGCGAGGGGGCGTGGTTTGAGACATGGCGTCTGTGTGACATCACAGCTTTCCCAGAACCCCCTTCACCTGCTCCCGCCGCTAATTGAGGGTGAGAGACGGCTAGACGAGATGGAGCCGGAGAAATGTAGCTACCGTACAATTTTATTAGTTAGTTAGTTTATTAGTTAACCAGGTAGGCTAGTTGAGAACAAGTCCTTTATTTAACCAGGTAGGCTAGTTGAGAACAAGTCCTTTATTTAACCAGGTAGGCTAGTTGAGAACAAGTCCTTTATTTAACCAGGTAGGCTAGTTGAGAACAAGTCCTTTATTTAACCAGGTGGCCAGTTGAGAACAAGTCCTTTATTTAACCAGGTAGGCTAGTTGAGAACAAGTCCTTTATTTAACCAGGTGGCTAGTTGAGAACAAGTCCTTTATTTAACCAGGTAGGCTAGTTGAGAACAAGTCCTTTATTTAACCAGGTAGGCTAGTTGAGAACAAGTTCTCATTTACAACTGTGACCTGGCCAAGATAAAGCAAAGCAGTGCGACACAAACAACAACACAGAGTTACACATGGAATAAACAAACATACAGTCAATAACACAATAGAAAAATCTATGTACAGTGTGCGCAACTGTAGTAAGATTAGGGAGGTAAGGCAATAAATAGGCCATGGTGGCGAAATAATTACAATTTAGCATTAACACTGGAGTGATAGATGTGCAAGTAGAGATACTGGGGTGCGAAATAGCAACTAAACAATATGGGGATGAGGTAGTTGGATGGGCTGTTTACAGATGGGCTATTTATAGATGGGCTATGTACAGGTGCAGTGATCTGGGAGCTGCTCTGATAGCTGGTGCTTAAAGTTAGTGAGGGAGATATGAGTCTCCAGCTTCAGTGATTTTTGCAGTTCGTTCCAGTCATTGGCAGCAGAGAACTGGAAGGAGAGACGGCCAAAGGAGGAGTTGGCTTTAGGGGTGACCAGAGAGGTATACCTGCTGGAGCGCGTGCTGCAGGTGGGTGTTGCTATGGTGACCAGTGAGATGAGATAAGGCGGAGCTTTACCTAGCATAGACTTATAGATGACCTGAAGCCAGTGGGTCTGGCGACAAGTATGAAGCGAGTACCAGCTAACGAGAGCGTACAGGTCGCAGTGGTGGGTAATATATGGGGCTTTGGTGACAAAACGGATGGCACTATGATAGACTACATCCAATTTGCTGAGTAGAGTGTTGGAGGCTATTTTGTAAATGACATCGCCGAAGTCGAGGATCGGCAGGATGGTCAGTTTTACGAGGGTATGTTTGGCAGCATGAGTGAAGGAGGCTTTGTTGCGAAATAGGAAGCCAATTCTAGATTTAATTTTGGTTTGGAGATGTTTAATGTGGGTCTGGAAGGAGAGTTTACAGTCTAACCAGAAACCTAGGTATTTGTAGTTGTCCACATATTCTAAGTCAGAGCCGTCCAGAGTAGTGATGCTGGACAGGCGGGCAGGTGCAGGCAGCGATCGGTTGAAGAGCATGCATTTAGTTTTACTTGCATTTAAGAGCAGTTGGAGGCCACGGAAGGAGAGTTGTATGGATTTGAAACTAATTTGGAGGTTTGTTAGCACAGTGTCCAAAGAAGGGCCAGAAGTATACAGAATGGTGTCGTCTGCGTAGAGGTGGATCAGAGAATCACCAGCAGCAAGAGCAACATCATTGATGTATACAGAGAAGAGAGTCGGCCCGAGAATTGAACCCTGTGGCACCCCCATAGAGACTGCCAGAGGTACGGACAACAGCCCTCCGATTTGACACACTGAACTCTGTACTATACTACCATACTATACTCATCAGTTATATTAGGGACCCTGTATCTACTGTACTATACTACTGTACTATACTACCATACTATACTCATCAGTTATATTAGGGACCCTGTATCTACCGTACTATACTACCGTACTATACTACCGTACTATACTCATCAGTTATATTAGGGACCCTGTATCTACTGTACTATACTACCATACTATACTACCGTACTATACTACCGTACTATACTACCATACTATACTCATCAGTTATATTAGGGACCCTGTATCTACTGTACTATACCACCGTACTATACTACCGTACTATACTACCGTACTATACTACCATACTATACTCATCAGTTATATTAGGAACCCTGTATCTACTGTACTATACTACCGTACTATACTACCGTACTATACTACTGTACTATACCACCGTACTATACTACCGTACTATACTCATCAGTTATATTAGGAACCCTGTATCTACCGTACTATACTACCGTACTATACTACCGTACTATACTACCGTACTATACTACTGTACTATACTACCGTACTATACTACCGTACTATACTCATCAGTTATATTAGGGACCCTGTATCTACTGTACTATACTACCATACTATACTACTGTACTATACTACCGTACTATACTCATCAGTTATATTTGGAACCCTGTCTCTACTGTACTATACTACCGTACTATACTACCATACTATACACCCATACTATACTACTGTACTATACCACCGTACTATACTACTGTACTATACTACCGTACTATACTCATCAGTTATATTAGGGACCCTGTATCTACTGTACTATACTACCGTACTATACTACCGTACTATACTCATCAGTTATATTAGGGACCCTGTATCTACCGTACTATACTACCGTACTATACTACCGTACTATACTCATCAGTTATATTAGGGACCCTGTATCTAACGTACTATACTACCGTACTATACTACTGTACTATACTACCGTACTATACTCATCACTTATATTAGGGACCCTGTATCTACCGTACTATACTACCGTACTATACTCATCAGTTATATTAGGAACCCTGTATCTAACGTACTATACTACCGTACTATACTACTGTACTATACTACTGTACTATACCACTGTACTATACTACCGTACTATACTACCGTACTATACTCATCGGTTATATTAGGGACCCTGTATCTACCATACTATACTACCGTACTATACTACTGTACTATACTACCGTACTATACTACCGTACTATACTCATCAGTTATATTAGGGACCCTGTATCTACTGTACTATACTACTGTACTATACTACCGTACTATACTACCGTACTATACTCATCACTTATATTAGGGACCCTGTATCTACCGTACTATACTACACTACCATACTATACTACCATACTATACTAATAATTTACTCACGCGGACGTACACACACACGCAAATGGACGTACACACACTCATGGACGCCTGCATAAACAACCACACACACACACGCTTGGACGCACACACAGGGCAGAATGTGTGTGTGTGTGTGTGCAGGGGGAGTGTGGGATTAGTGTATCATGTTATATAGGGGGAGTGTATCATGTTATATAGGGGGGAGTGGGGGATTAGTGGATCATGTTATATAGGGGGAGTGTATCATGTTATATAGGGGGGAGTGGGGGATCATGTTATATAGGGGGGAGTGGGGGATTAGTGGATCATGTTATATGGGGGGAGTGTGGGATTAGTGGATCATGTTATATAGGGGGGAGTGTATCATGTTATATAGGGGGGAGTGTGGGATTAGTGGATCATGTTATATAGGGGGGAGTGTATCATGTTATATAGGGGGGAGTGGGGGATTAGTGTATCATGTTATATAGAGGGGAGTGTGGGATTAGTCCACCAAACTACCAGGTGGTATAGAGGAGACAGACCCACTGGTTGTCCTCTAGGTTACAGAGAGCTGGTAGTCCCATCCACCACACTACCAGGTGGTATAGAGGAGACGGACCCTCTGGTTGTCCTCTAGGTTACAGAGAGCTGGTAGTCCCATCCACCAAAATACCAGGTGGTATAGAGGAGATGGACCCACTGGTTGTCCTCTAGGTTACAGAGAGCTGGTAGTCCCATCCACCACACTACCAGGTGGGTGGTATAGAGGAGACGGACCCACTGGTTGCCCTCTAGGTTACAGAGAGCTGGTAGTCCCATCCACCACACTACCAGGTGGGTGGTATAGAGGAGACGGACCCACTGGTTGTCCTCTAGGTTACAGAGAGCTGGTAGTCCCATCCACCACACTACCAGGTGGTATAGAGGAGACGGACCCACTGGTTGCCCTCTAGGTTACAGAGAGCTGGTAGTCCCATCCACCACACTACCAGGTGGGTGGTATAGAGGAGATGGACCCACTGGTTGTCCTCTAGGTTACAGAGAGCTGGTAGTCCCATCCACCACACTACCAGGTGGTATAGAGGAGATGGACCCACTGGTTGTCCTCTAGGTTACAGAGAGCTGGTAGTCCCATCCACCAAACTACCAGGTGGTATAGAGGAGATGGACCCACTGGTTGTCCTCTAGGTTACAGAGAGCTGGTAGTCCCATCCACCACACTACCAGGTGGGTGGTATAGAGGAGATGGACCCACTGGTTGCCCTCTAGGTTACAGAGAGCTGGTAGTCCCATCCACCACACTACCAGGTGGGTGGTATAGAGGAGATGGACCCACTGGTTGCCCTCTAGGTTACAGAGAGCTGGTAGTCCCATCCACCACACTACCAGGTGGTATAGAGGAGACGGACCCACTGGTTGTCCTCTAGGTTACAGAGAGCTGGTAGTCCCATCCACCACACTACCAGGTGGGTGGTATAGAGGAGATGGACCCACTGGTTGCCCTCTAGGTTACAGAGAGCTGGTAGTCCCATCCACCACACTACCAGGTGGTATAGAGGAGACGGACCCTCTGGTTGTCCTCTAGGTTACAGAGAGCTGGTAGTCCCATCCACCAAAATACCAGGTGGTATAGAGGAGATGGACCCACTGGTTGTCCTCTAGGTTACAGAGAGCTGGTAGTCCCATCCACCACACTACCAGGTGGGTGGTATAGAGGAGACGGACCCACTGGTTGCCCTCTAGGTTACAGAGAGCTGGTAGTCCCATCCACCACACTACCAGGTGGGTGGTATAGAGGAGACGGACCCACTGGTTGTCCTCTAGGTTACAGAGAGCTGGTAGTCCCATCCACCACACTACCAGGTGGTATAGAGGAGACGGACCCACTGGTTGCCCTCTAGGTTACAGAGAGCTGGTAGTCCCATCCACCACACTACCAGGTGGGTGGTATAGAGGAGATGGACCCACTGGTTGTCCTCTAGGTTACAGAGAGCTGGTAGTCCCATCCACCACACTACCAGGTGGTATAGAGGAGACGGACCCACTGGTTGTCCTCTAGGTTACAGAGAGCTGGTAGTCCCATCCACCACACTACCAGGTGGGTGGTATAGAGGAGATGGACCCACTGGTTGCCCTCTAGGTTACAGAGAGCTGGTAGTCCCATCCACCACACTACCAGGTGGTATAGAGGAGATGGACCCACTGGTTGCCCTCTAGGTTACAGAGAGCTGGTAGTCCCATCCACCACACTACCAGGTGGTATAGAGGAGATGGACCCACTGGTTGTCCTCTAGGTTACAGAGAGCTGGTAGTCCCATCCACCACACTACCAGGTGGTATAGAGGAGACGGACCCACTGGTTGCCCTCTAGGTTACAGAGAGCTGGTAGTCCCATCCACCACACTACCAGGTGGGTGGTATAGAGGAGACGGACCCACTGGTTGTCCTCTAGGTTACAGAGAGCTGGTAGTCCCATCCACCAAACTACCAGGTGGGTGGTATAGAGGAGACGGACCCACTGGTTGGCCTCTAGGTTACAGAGAGCTGGTAGTCCCATCCACCACACTACCAGGTGGGTGGTATAGAGGAGATGGACCCACTGGTTGCCCTCTAGGTTACAGAGAGCTGGTAGTCCCATCCACCACACTACCAGGTGGTATAGAGGAGACGGACCCACTCGTTGTCCTCTAGGTTACAGAGAGCTGGTAGTCCCATCCACCACACTACCAGGTGGTATAGAGGAGATGGACCCACTGGTTGCCCTCTAGGTTACAGAGAGCTGGTAGTCCCATCCACCACACTACCAGGTGGTATAGAGGAGATGGACCCACTGGTTGCCCTCTAGGTTACAGAGAGCTGGTAGTCCCATCCACCAAACTACCAGGTGGTATAGAGGAGACGGACCCACTGGTTGCCCTCTAGGTTACAGAGAGCTGGTAGTCCCATCCACCACACTACCAGGTGGGTGGTATAGAGGAGACGGACCCACTGGTTGTCCTGTAGGTTACAGAGAGCTGGTAGTCCCATCCACCAAACTACCAGGTGGGTGGTATAGAGGAGATGGACCCACTGGTTGCCCTCTAGGTTACAGAGAGCTGGTAGTCCCATCCACCACACTACCAGGTGGGTGGTATAGAGGAGACGGACCCACTGGTTGCCCTCTAGGTTACAGAGAGCTGGTAGTCCCATCCACCACACTACCAGGTGGTATAGAGGAGACGGACCCACTGGTTGCCCTCTAGGTTACAGAGAGCTGGTAGTCCCATCCACCACACTACCAGGTGGGTGGTATAGAGGAGACGGACCCACTGGTTGTCCTCTAGGTTACAGAGAGCTGATAGTCCCATCCACCACACTACCAGGTGGTATAGAGGAGACGGACCCACTGGTTGCCCTCTAGGTTACAGAGAGCTGGTAGTCCCATCCACCACACTACCAGGTGGTATAGAGGAGATGGACCCACTGGTTGCCCTCTAGGTTACAGAGAGCTGGTAGTCCCATCCACCACACTACCAGGTGGTATAGAGGAGATGGACCCACTGGTTGTCCTCTAGGTTACAGAGAGCTGGTAGTCCCATCCACCACACTACCAGGTGGTATAGAGGAGATGGACCCACTGGTTGTCCTCTAGGTTACAGAGAGCTGGTAGTCCCATCCACCACACTACCAGGTGGTATAGAGGAGACAGACCCACTGGTTGCCCTCTAGGTTACAGAGAGCTGGTAGTCCCATCCACCACACTACCAGGTGGTATAGAGGAGATGGACCCACTGGTTGTCCTCTAGGTTACAGAGAGCTGGTAGACCCATCCACCACACTACCAGGTGGGAGGTATAGAGGAGATGGACCCACTGGTTGTCCTCTAGGTTACAGAGAGCTGGTAGTCCCATCCACCACACTACCAGGTGGTATAGAGGAGATGGACCCACTGGTTGTCCTCTAGGTTACAGAGAGCTGGTAGTCCCATCCACCACACTACCAGGTGGTATAGAGGAGATGGACCCACTGGTTTCCCTCTAGGTTACAGAGAGCTGGTAGTCCCATCCACCACACTACCAGGTGGTATAGAGGAGACAGACCCACTGGTTGCCCTCTAGGTTACAGAGAGCTGGTAGTCCCATCCACCACACTACCAGGTGGTATAGAGGAGACGGACCCACTGGTTGTCCTCTAGGTTACAGAGAGCTGGTAGTCCCATCCACCCCACTACCAGGTGGTATAGAGGAGATGGACCCACTGGTTGTCCTCTAGGTTACAGAGAGCTGGTAGTCCCATCCACCACACTACCAGGTGGTATAGAGGAGATGGACCCACTGGTTGCCCTCTAGGTTACAGAGAGCTGGTAGTCCCATCCACCACACTACCAGGTGGTATAGAGGAGATGGACCCACTGGTTGTCCTCTAGGTTACAGAGAGCTGGTAGACCCATCCACCACACTACCAGGTGGGAGGTATAGAGGAGATGGACCCACTGGTTGTCCTCTAGGTTACAGAGAGCTGGTAGTCCCATCCACCACACTACCAGGTGGTATAGAGGAGATGGACCCACTGGTTGTCCTCTAGGTTACAGAGAGCTGGTAGTCCCATCCACCACACTACCAGGTGGTATAGAGGAGATGGACCCACTGGTTGCCCTCTAGTTTACAGAGAGCTGGTAGTCCCATCCACCACACTACCAGGTGGTATAGAGGAGATGGACCCACTGGTTTCCCTCTAGGTTACAGAGAGCTGGTAGTCCCATCCACCACACTACCAGGTGGTATAGAGGAGACAGACCCACTGGTTGCCCTCTAGGTTACAGAGAGCTGGTAGTCCCATCCACCACACTACCAGGTGGTATAGAGGAGACGGACCCACTGGTTGTCCTCTAGGTTACAGAGAGCTGGTAGTCCCATCCACCACACTACCAGGTGGGTGGTATAGAGGAGATGGACCCACTGGTTGTCCTCTAGGTTACAGAGAGCTGGTAGACCCATCCACCACACTACCAGGTGGGAGGTATAGAGGAGACGGACCCACTGGTTGTCCTCTAGGTTACAGAGAGCTGGTAGTCCCATCCACCACACTACCAGGTGGGTGGTATAGAGGAGACGGACCCACTGGTTGCCCTCTAGGTTACAGAGAGCTGGTAGTCCCATCCACCACACTACCAGGTGGTATAGAGGAGACGGACCCACTGGTTGCCCTCTAGGTTACAGAGAGCTGGTAGTCCCATCCACCACACTACCAGGTGGTATAGAGGAGACGGACCCACTGGTTGTCCTCTAGGTTACAGAGATGTGGTAGTCCCATCCACCAAACTACCAGGTGTGAAACAGGGAAGGGACTCAGGGGGTACGCTAATGGTTATGTTAATTTGGTATAGACCAGACCTAACTCACTCTATTAAATTAATCAAAACAGGAACATTTTACATCTGGATAGAAATGAACAAGGAAATGATCTCAACAGAGCAACAGGTCCTGTGTGCACAATTATTAGGCAACAAAATTAAAAAATATAATTTCTCCCATATCGCGTGTTTATTCTCAATGTTTAGAGTAAGTGTAACAAATAAGTAACACAAAATGACAATTAAATAACATTTTTGGCCTTCCAAAAAATGTTCAGTGACCGATATAGCCACCCTTATTTTCAAGAACTGCCATGAGCCTTCCATCCATGGAGTGTATTTATTTATTGATCTGTTCACGATCAATTTTCGCTGAAGCAGCAACTACAGCCTCACAAATGCTGTTCAAAGAGGTGTATTGTTTTCCATCACTGTAAATCTCACGTTTGAGAAGGGCCCACAAGTTCCCAATAGGATTGAAGTCAGGTGAGGAAGGGGGCCAGGTCATTATTCTGGCATCTTTGAGGCCCTTGCTGGCTAGCCAAGCAGTGGAGGAGTTGGATGCATGTGATGGAGCATTGTCCTGCATAAAGATCATGGCCTTCTTGAATGCTGGGTGACTTCTTCCTGTACCACTACAGTAGGGAGTTGAGTTTCAGTCCATCTTCAACCCGAAAAGGTCCGACTACCTCATCCTTAATGATAGCAGCCCATACCAGTACCCCTCCTCCACCTTGCTGGCGCCTGACTTGAAGTGGTGCCCTGTGTCCCATTACATTTTACCTGAGGTAATGAGGCTGCCTAATAATTATACACATATTTGATATGAGGTGTTATTCACTTTCGCCAGACCCTCCCTCATTACTCAAACACCTGAAAATGATTAAATCAATAAGCATTCACGTTTATATGGTTTTGGAGTTGGAAAATGTGAATATAAACAATGATAAGATCAGAATACTTACGTGCCTGATAATTGTGTACGCAGTGTAGACTGTCATATATCCTATATCCCCCCACTAGAATCCCCATACTTTAATGAAGACAGCTTCTCCATCCTACCTATATCCCCCCCACTAGAATCCCCATACTATAATGAAGACAGCTTCTCCATCCTACCTATATCCCCCCACTAGAATCCCCATACTATAATGAAGACAGCTTCTCCATCCTACCTATATCCCCCACTAGAATCCCCATACTTTAATGTAGACAGCTTCTCCATCCTACCTATATCCCCCACTAGAATCCCCATACTTTAATGAAGACAGCTTCTCCATCCTACCTATATCCCCCCACTAGAATCCCCATACTTTAATGAAGACAGCTTCTCCATCCTACCTATATCCCCCACTAGAATCCCCATACTATAATGAAGACAGCTTCTCCATCCTAGAGGGGAAAATCAATCATTTCCAGGCCCAGGGACATGTACTAGTCTGTGGTGACCTAAATACCAGAACTGGACAAGAACCTGACACCCTCAGCACACAGGGGGGACAAACACCTACCTGGAGGTGACAGCATTCCCTCCCCCATATGCCCCCCCTAGGGACAACTACGACAACATCACCAACAAAAACGGGCCTGTACATAGTCAATGGTAGACTACGGCTCATCTCTTGGCAGTAGTATTGTAGACTACTTTATCACTGACCTCAACCCAGAGTCTCTCAGAGCGTTCACAGTCAGTCCACTGACACCCCTATCAGATCACAGCAAAATCACAGTCTACTTGAACAGAGCAATACTCAATCATGAGGCATCAAAGGAACTGAATAATATTAAGAAATGCTATAGATGGAAGGAAAGTAGTGTGGAAAAATACCAAAAAACTATTAGGCAACGACACATTCAATCCCTTTTAGACAACTTCCTGGACAAAACATTTCACTGTAATAGAGATGGTGTAAAAACCTAAACAACCTACATTTATGTTTATTTGTTTTCCCTTTTGTACTTTAACTATTAGCACATCGCTACAACACTGTATATAGACATAATATGTATTTTGAATTGTCTTTATTCCTTTGGAACTTGTGTTAGTGTAATGTTTACGGTTCATTTTTTATTGTTTATTTCAGTTGCTTTGGCAATGTTAACATATGTTTCCCATGCCAATAAAGCCCCTTGAATTGAGATGGAGAGAGAGATTTCACTTGCTTTGGCAATGTTAACATACAGTGCATTCGGAAAGTATTCAGACCCCTTGACTTTTTTCACATTTTGTTACGTTACAGCCTTATTCTAAAATTGATTAAATCACATTTTTTCCCACATCAATCTACACACAATATATCATAATGACACAGTGAAAAGAGGTTTTTAGAAATATTTGCTAATTTATTTAAAATAAAATAAATACCTTATTTACATAAGTATTCAGACGCTTTGCTTTGAGAGTTGAAATTGAGCTCAGGTGCATCCTGTTTCCACTGATCATCCTTAAAAATTTTCTACAACTTGATTGGAGTCCACCTGTGGTAAATTCAATTGATTGGACATGATTTGGAAAGGCAGACACCTGTCTATATAAGGTCCCACAATTGACAATGTATGTCAGAGCAAAAACCAAGTCACGAGGTCGAAGGAATTGTTTGTCCGTAGAGCTCCGAGACAGGATTGTGTCGAGGCACAGATCTGGGGGAGGGTACCAAAACATTTCTGCAGCATTGAAGGTCCCCAAGAACACAGTGGCCTCCATCATTCTGAAATGGAAGAAGTTTGAAACCATCAAGACTCTACATAGAGCTGGCCGCCCGGCCAAACTGAGCAATCAGGGGAGAAGGGCCTTGGTCAGGGAGGTGACCAAGAACCCGATGGTCACACTGACAGAGCTCCAGAGTTCCTCGGTGGAGATGGGAGAACCTTCCAGAAGGACAATAATCTCTGCAGCACTCCACCAATCAGGCCTTTATGGTAGAGTGGCCAGACAGAAGCCACTCCTCAGTAAAAGGCACATGACAGCTCGCTGCGAGTTTGTCAATAGTCACCTAAAGGACTTAGACCATGAGAAACAAGATTCTCTGGTCTGATGACACCAAGATTGAACTCTTTGGCCTGAATGCCAAGCGTCACGTTTAGAGGAAACCTGGCACCATCCCTACGGTGAAGCATGGTGGTGGCAGTATCATGCTGTGGGGATGATTTTTAGTGGCAGGGACTGGGAGACTAGTCAGGATCGAGGGAAAGATGAACGGCACAAAGTACATAGAGATTCTTGACAAAAACCTGCTCCAGTGCGCTCAGGACCTCAGACTGGGGTG
The DNA here is from genome assembly GCF_901001165.1 of Salmo trutta. Taxonomy (NCBI): domain Eukaryota; kingdom Metazoa; phylum Chordata; class Actinopteri; order Salmoniformes; family Salmonidae; genus Salmo; species Salmo trutta. The sequence goes on along the minus strand of NC_042964.1, from coordinate 526,504 downwards.
AAGGTTCACCTTCCAGCGGGACAACGGTTCACCTTCCAGCGGGACAACGGTTCACCTTCCAACAGGACAACGACCCTAAGCACACAGCCAAGACAACACAGGAGTGGCTTCTGGACAAGTCTCTGAATGTCTTTGAGTGACCCAGCCAGAGCCCGGACTTGAACCAGATCAAACATCTCTGAAGAGACCTGAAAATAGCTGTGCAGCGACGCTCCCCCTCCAACCTGACAGAGCTTGAGAGGATCTGCAGAGAAGAATGGGAGAAACTCCCCAAATACAGGTGTACCAAGCTTGTAGCGTCAAACCCAAGAAGACTCAAAGCTGTAATCGCTGCCAAAGGTGCTTCAACAGACTACTGAGTAAAGGGTCTGAATACTTATGTAAATGTGATATTTCATTTTTATTTTATTTTTTGAATTCACAAATATTCATAACCTGTTTTTGCTTTGTCATAATGGGGTATTGTGTGTAGGTTGAGGGAAAATAACACTTTAATCAATTTTAGAGTAAGGCTGTAAAGTAACAAAATGTGGAAAAAGTCTTGGTCTGAATACTTTCTGAATGCACTATATGTTTCCCATGCCAATAAAGCCCTTAAATTGATTTGAAATTGATTTGAGAGAGAGGGACGGAGGGAGGGAGAGAGAGAGAGAGAAGGCCAGGCAGAGACAGCAAAGGCGGTTCGTTGCTCCAGCCTTTCTGTTCACCTTCACACTCCTGGGCCAGACTATACTTAATCATAGGACCTACTGAAGAGATAAGTCTTCAGTAAAGACTTAAAGGTCGAGACCGAGTCATCGTCTCTCACATGGGTAGGCAGACTATTCCATAAAAATGGAGCTCTATAGGAGAAAGCCCTGCCTCCAGCTGTTTGCTTAGAAATTCTAGGGACAATTAGGAGGCCTGCGTCTTGTGACCGTAGCGTACGTGTAGGTATGTACGGCAGGACCAAATCGGAAAGATGGGTAGGAGCAAGCCCATGTAATGCTTTGTAGGTTAGCAGTAAAATCTTGACATCAGCCCTTGCCTTAACAGGAAGCCAGTGTAGGGAGGCTAGCACTGGAGTAAAATGATCACATTTTTTGGTTCTAGTCAGGATTCTAGCAGCCGTATTTAGCACTAACTGAAGTTTATTTAGTGCTTTATCCGGGTAGCCGGAAAGTAGAGCATTGCCGTAGTCCAACCTAGAAGTAACAAAAGCATGGATTAATTTTTCTGCATCGTTTTTGGACAGACAATTTCAGATTTTTGCAATGTTACGTAGATGGAAAAAAGCTGTCCTTGAAACAGTCTTGATATGTTCGTCAAAAGAGAGATCAGGGTCCAGAGTAACACCGAGGTTAATTGTCAGATTCAACAGAAGATCTCTTTTGTTTCTTGGGATCTAGAATAAGCATCTCTGTTTTGTCTGAGTTTAAAAGTAGAAAGTTTGCCGCCATCCACTTCCTTATGTCTGAAACACAGGCTTCCATTGAGGGCAATTTTGGGGCTTCACCATGTTTCATTGAAATGTACAGCTGTGTGTCATCCGCATAGCAGTGAAAATTAACATTATGTTTTTGAATGACATCCCCAAGAGGTAAAATGTATAGTGAAAACAATAGTGGTCCTAAAACGGAACCTTGAGGAACACCGAAATGTACAGTTGATTTGTCAGAGGACAAACCATTCACAGAGACAAACTGATATCTTTCCGACAGATCAAATCAAATCAAATTTATTTATATAGCCCTTCGTACATCAGCTGAAATCTCAAAGTGCTGTACAGAAACCCAGCCTAAAACCCCAAACAGCAAGCAATGCATGTGAAAGAAGCACGGTGGCTAGGAAAAACTCCCTAGGAAAAACTCCCTAGAAAGGCCAAAAACCTAGGAAGAAACCTAGAGAGGAACCAGGCTATGAGGGGTGGCCAGTCCTCTTCTGGCTGTGCCGGGTGGATATTATAACAGAACATGGTCAAGATGTTAAAATGTTCGTAAATGACCAGCATGGTCAAATAATAATAATCATAGTAATTGTCGAGGGTGCAGCAAGCACGTCCGGTGAACAGGTCAGGGTTCCGTAGCCGCAGGCAGAACAGTTGAAACTGGAGCAGCAGCATGGCCAGGTGGACTGGGGACAGCAAGGAGTCATCATGCCAGGTAGTCCTGAGGCGTGGTCCTAGGGCTCAGGTCCTCCGAGAGAAAGAAAGAAAGAAAGAGAGAAAGAGAGAATTAGAGAGAGCATATTTACATTCACACAGGACACCGGATAAGACAAGAGAATACTCCAGATGTAACAGACTGACCCTAGCCCCCCGACACATAAACTACTGCAGCATAAATACTGGAGGCTGAGACAGGAGGGATCAGAAGACACTGTGGCCCCATCCGATGATACCCCCGGACAGGGCCAAACAGGCAGGATATAACCCCACCCACTTTGCCAAAGCACAGCCCCCACACCACTAGAGGGATATCTACAACCACCAACTTACCGTCCGAAGACAAGGCCGAGTATAGCCCACAAAGATCTCCGCCACGGCACAACCCAAGGGGGGGGGCGCCAACCCAGACAGGAAGACCACGTCAGTGGCTCAACCTACTCAAGTGACGCACCCCTCCCATGGACGGCATGGAAGAACACCAGTAAGTCAGTGACTCAGCCCCTGTAAAAGGGTTAGAGGCAGAGAATCCCAGTGGGAAGAGGGGAACCGACAAGGCAGAGACAGCAAGGGCGGTTCGTTGCTCCAGCCTTTCCGTTCACCTTCACACTCCTGGGCCAGACTATACTTAATCATAGGACCTACTGAAGAGATAAGTCTTCAGTAAAGACTTAAAGGTTGAGACTGAGTCTGCGTCTCTCACATGGGTAGGCAGACCATTCCATAAAAATGGAGCTCTATAGGAGAAAGCCCTACCTCCAGCCGTTTGCTTAGAAATTCTAGGGACAATTAGGAGGCCTGCGTCTTGTGACCGTAGCGTACGTGTAGGTATGTACGGCAGGACCAAATCGGAAAGATAGGTAGGAGCAAGCCCATGTAATGCTTTGTAGGTTAGCAGTAAAACCTTGACATCAGCCCTTGCCTTAACAGGAAGCCAGTGTAGGGAGGCTAGCACTGGAGTAATATGATCAAATTTTTTGGTTCTAGTCAGGATTCTAGCAGCCGTATTTAGCACTAACTGAAGTTTATTTAGTGCTTTATCCGGGTAGCCGGAAAGTAGAGCATTGCAATAGTCGAGCCTAGAAGTAACAAAAGCATGGATTAATTTTTCTGCGTCATTTTTGGACAGAAAGTTTCTGATTTTTGCAATGTTACGTAGATGGAAAAAAGCTGTCCTTGAAGCAGTCTTGATATGTTCTTCAAAAGAGAGATCAGGGTCCAGAGTAACGCCGAGGTCCTTCACAGTTTTATTTGAGACGACTGTACAACCATCCAGATTAATTGTCAGATTCAACAGAAGATCTCTTTGTTTCTTGGGACCTAGGACAAGCATCTCTGTTTTGTCCGAGTTTAAAAGTAGAAAATTTGCAGCCATCCACTTCCTTATGTCTGAAACACAGGCTTCTAGCGAGGGCAATTTTGGGGCTTCACCATGTTTCATTGAAATGTACAGCTGTGTGTCGTCCGCATAGCAGTGAAATTTAACATTATGTTTTCGAATGACATCCCCAAGAGGTAAAATATATAGTGAAAACAATAGTGGTCCTAGAACGGAACCTTGAGGAACACCGAAATTTACAATTGATTTGTCAGAGGACGAACCATTCACAGAGACAAACTGATATCTTTCCGACAGATGAGACCTAAACCAGGCCAGAACTTGTCCATGTAGACCAATTTGGGTTTCCAATCTCTCCAAAATAATGTGGTGATCGATGGTATCAAAAGCAGCACTAAGGTCTAGGAGCACGAGGACAGATGCAGAGCCTCGGTCTGACGTCATTAAAAGGTCATTTACCACCTTCACAAGTGCAGTCTCAGTGCTATGATGGGGTCTAAAACCAGACTGAAGCGTTTCGTATACATTGTCTTCAGGAAGGCAATGAGTTGCTGAGAGGAATGGGAGATTCGATATAGGCCGATAGTTTTTAATATTTTCTGGGTCAAGGTTTGGCTTTTTCAAGAGAGGTTTTATTACTGCCACTGATGTCTGCCTGTCTCTTTTCCGCTCTCTCCTTATCTCTGTATCTATATCTCTTTCTCAATTCAATTCAAGGGGCTTTATTGGCATGGAAAACATATGTTAAAATTGCCAAAGCAAGTGAAGTAGATAATAAACAAAAGTGAAATAAACAATAAAAAATTAACAGTAAACATTACACTCACAAAAGTTACAAAAGAATAAAGACATTTCAATATCATTTTGTGACTATATACAGTGTTGTAACGATGTGCAAATAGTTAAAGTACAAAAGGGAAAATAAATAACATAAATATGGGTTGTATTTACAATGGTGTTTGTTCTTCACTGGTTGACCTTTTCTTGTGGCAACAGGTCACACATCTGCTGCTGTGATGGAACACTGGTATTTCACCCAGTAGATATGTTTTTTTTATCTCTCTCTCTCTTCCTCTCTCTCTCCTTTCTCTGTTTCTTTCGGTCTCTCTCTTCCTCTCTCTCTCTCTCTCTCTCTCTCTGTCTCTCTCTGTCTCTCTCTCTCCTTTCTCTCGGTTTGTCTCGGTCTCTCTCTCTCTCCTTTCTCTGTTTCTCTGTCTCTGTCTCTGTCTCTGTCTCTGTCTCTGTCTCTGTCTCTGTCTCTGTCTCTGTCTCTGTCTCTGTCTCTCTCTCTCTCTCTCTCTCTCTCTCTCTCTCTCCTTTCTCTCGGTTTGTCTCGGTCTCTCTCTCTCTCTCTCTCTGTTTCTCTCTCTCTCTCTCTCTCCTTTCTCTGTTTTTCTCGGTCTCTCCAGATAACCAGTTCCGTATGTCCATCCTGGATCGACTGGAGCAGATGGAGAGGAGGATGGCTGAGATGTCTGCTACCAACCCACACACACAGCCGCTGCCACAATGCCAGCGGATCAGCACACTCTCCCCACACACACCTCCGCCCGAGGACAGAAGCCAGGTATGAATACACATATACACTTGTTGTTTCACCGTCCGTTAATAGATCTCTCTGTCGCTCGCTGTCTCTCTCTCTCTCTCTCTCTCTCTCTCTTTCTCTCTCTTTCTCTCTCTGTCTCTCTCTGTCTCTCTCTTTCTCTCTCTGTCTCTCTCTGTCTCTCTTTGTCTCTCTCGCTCTCTCTCTTTGTCTCTGTCTCTCACTCTCTGTCTCTCTTTGTCTCTCTGTCTCTCACTGTCTCTTTCTCTCTCTCTCTCTTTCTGTCTCTCTCTGTCTCTGTCTCTGTCTCGCTGTCTCTGTCTTCTCTTGAGAGCCAGGTCTGCCTACGGCGGTCTTTCTCAATAGCAAGGCTATGCTCACTGAGTCTGTACATAGTCAGAGCTTTCCTTAAGTTTGTGTCAGTCACAGTGGTCAGGTATTCTGCCACTGTGTCTCTCTCTGTTTAGGGCCAAATAGCATTCTAGTTTGCTCTGTTGTTTTGTTAATTCTTTCCAATATGTCAAGTAATTATCTTTTTGTTTTCTCATGATTTGGTTGGGTCTAATTGTGTTGCTGTCCTGGGGCTCTGTGGGGTCTGTTTGTGTTTGTGAACAGAGCCCAAAGACCAGCTTGCTTAGGGGACTCTTCTCCAGGTTCATCTCTCTGTAGGTGATGGCTTGTTATGGAAGGTTTGGGAATCGCTTCCTTTTAGGTGGTTGTAGAATTTAACGGCTCTTTTCTGGATTTGTATAATTAGCGGGTATCGGCCTAATTCTGCTCTGCATTATTTGGTGTTCTGCGTTGTACACGGAGGATATTTTAGCAGAATTCTACATGCAGAGTCTCAATTTGGTGTTTGTCCCATTTTGTGAATTCTTGGTTGGTGAGCGGACCCCAGACCTCACAACCATAAAGGGCAATGGGTTCTATAACTGATTAGAGTATTTTTAGCCAGATCCTAATTGGTATGTTGAATTTTATGTTCTTTTTGATGGCATAGAAGGCCCTTCTTGCCTCGTCTCTCAGATCGTTCACAGCTTTGTGGAAGTTACCTGTGGCGCTGATGTTTAGCCCGAGGTATGTATAGTTTTTGTGTGTGCTCTAGGGCAACGGTGTCTAGATGGAATTTGTATTTGTGTTCCTGGCGACTGGACCTTTTTTGGAACACCATTATTTTGGTCTTACTGAGATTTACTGTCAGGGCCCAGGTCTAGGGCCCAGGTCTGTCAGGGCCCAGGTCTGTCAGGGCCCAGGTCTGTCAGGGCCCAGGTCTGTCAGGGCCCAGGTCTGTCAGGGCCCAGGTCTGTCAGGGCCCAGGTCTGTCAGGGCCCAGGTCTGTCAGGGCCCAGGTCTGACAGAATCTGTGCAGAAGATCTAGGTGCTGCTGTAGGTCCTCCTTGGTTGGGGACAGAAGCACCAGATCATCAGCAAACAGTAAACATTTGAATTCAGATTCTAGTAGGGCGAGGCCGGGTGCTGCAGACTGTTCTAGTGCCCTCACCAATTCATTGATATATATATGTTGAAGAGGGTGGGGCTTAAGCTGCATCCCTGTCTCACCCCACGGCCCTGTGGAAAGAAATGTGTTTTTTTGCCAATTTTAACCGCACATTTATTGTTTGTGTACATGGGTTTAATAATGTCGTATGTTTTTCCCCCAACACCACTTTCCATCAACTTGTATAGCAGACCCTCATGCCAAATTGAGTCAGTTTTTAAATCAACAAAGCATGAGAAGACTTTGCCTTTGTTTTGGTTTGTTTCAGCTTTATTCAATGTCTGCATCTCTTCCAAACCCCATATATATTTGGTGCAAATTTTCGATGGCTTGTTTTAAAAATAGCGATATTTTGGAGATGTAATCTGAATAAAGGGAAAAAGGCCGTTCTTGAATATTTGGTGAGACATTCTTACTAATTTGCTAGAGAACCAGTTCGGATTTCAGTATAACTTTAGTATGATTGAAGCCTTTAGTGAGACATCTAATGCTTTAATATTTAATAATTCATATTCATTATATAACAGGACCGTTTAATTTTGTCTGGCTTGCCGCTCCAAATAAAATGAAATATTTTTTGCTCATATAATTTAAAAAGCAGGTTGCGAGGTGTAGGCAAGACCATAAGCAAATAGGTAAACTGGGACATGACTAAAGAGTTAATCAGGGTGAACTGGGATATGACTAAAGAGTTAATCAGGGTGAACTGGGATATGACTAAAGAGTTAATCAGGGTGATTTTCCACTAATAGACAGGTATTTTTCTTTCCATGGTAGCAAGATCTTATCTATTTTTACTAACTTTCTATTGAAATGTTTTATAGTGAGATCTTTCTGTCTTTTGGGATATGTGTACTGGGTATGTCCACATCACCATCAGACCATTTTATTAGTTAACTACAACATAGTTTGCTGTTTGTTATAGAGTCAAAAAGATTGGAGAAGTGATTTACCCATACATCTCTGTTTTGGATAGATATCTCTCTCTCTGTCTCTCTCTCTCTGTCTCTCTCTCTCTGTCTCTCTCTGTCTCTCTCTCTCTGTCTCTCTGTCTCTGTTGGGACTCAAGTGGAGGTGTTAAAATAGACAGTGGGAGAAATGGAGGGAAAATGAGTGTTAGAACTCATTTAAATGTTTGATAATTCTCCCTCTTCTCACGGTCCTCATTTCTCCTCTTCTCCATTGTGTTCTGTCCATTTCTCTTCTCCCATCCCTTCCTCCCTCTGTTTTTCAGTACTCTGCTTCTTGTCTTTCATTTTTAGCCGTGCCTTCTTGCGTTAGAGAGAGGGGGATGGGAGGGCGGGTGGGGGACACGGAAGAGGTGTCCATGCCAGAGGAACGAGGGAGGGAAAAATGAGAGGGAGGGAGGGAGGGAGAGAGAGTGTGTGTGTGTGTGTGTGTGTGTGTGGAGACCAGAATAATAGTAAACAAACAAACATTTGACCAACTGACATTTTATTATTCGCCACAAGGTCAAATACTATTTCTAGGGGTTAAAGGTTAGAATAAGTGTTAGAATTAGGCTTAGGAGGGTTAGTTTTAGGGTTAGGAGCTAGGGTTAGGAGCTAGGGTTAGGAGCTAGGGTTAGGAGCTGGGGTTAGGAGCTGGGGTTAGGAGCTGGGGTTAGGAGCTGGGGTTAGGAGCTGGGGTTAGGAGCTGGGGTTAGGAGCTGGGGTTAGGAGCTGGGGTTAGGAGCTAGGGTTAGGAGCTAGGGTTAGGAGCTAGGGTTAGGAGCTAGGGTTAGGAGCTAGGGTTAGGAGCTAGGGTTAAGGTTAGGGTTAGGAACTAGGGTTAAGGATAGGGTTAGGGTTAGGGGCTAGGGTTAGTTGTAGGGTTAGGGGCTAGGGTTAAGGTTAGGAGCTAGGGTTAAGGTTAGGGGAAATAGGATTTTAAATGGGACTGAATTGTGTGTTCCCTCAAGGTTAGTTATACAAGACTGTGTGTTTGGGGGAGGGGAGTTACTGTCATGTGGCCCTCAATGGAAAACTCTCTACGCGTCCAGCAGATAGGTGAAAGGAGAGAACGTGAGAAAGAAAGACAGCAGAGAAAAGGAGATTGGGAGAGTGGGGGAGAGGTTGGGGGAGAGGGAGGGGGAGAGGTTGGGGGTTTGGGGGAGAGGGAGGTTGGGGGAGAGGGAGGGAAGGTGGGGGGTGTAGAGTCGTGCTCATTTGCTTGGTGTAAAAAGAAAATATTGTTTTTTTCTCTCCGTCCCCCCATCTCTCTCTTTCTCTCTCTCTCTCTCTCTCTCCCTCCTCTCTCTCTACCTCTCTCTCTCCTCTCTCTCTCTCTCTCCCTCCTCTCTCTCTCTACCTCTCATCTCTCTCTCTCCTCTCTCTCTCTCCTCTCCCTCTCTCTCTCTCCCTCCTCTCTCTCTCTACCTCTCCCTCTCATCTCTCTCTCTCCTCTCTCTCTCTCTCTCCCTCTCCCTCTCTCCAGTCAGGCCCATGGTTTGAGAGGAGGATAGTTGGAGTGTGTGAGAGGATGATGGAGGGAGGGAGGTGGAGAAGAGGAGGAGGAGAAGAGCGCCTCACTCACTCCATCCGCCACAGAGGGATGACACTGCTCCACCTGGCCGCTGCACAGGGATACACACACCTCATCCACACACTCATCCACTGGAGGTATTCACACACACTCATCCACTGGAGGTATTCACACACACCTCATCCACACACTCATCCACTGGAGGTATTCACACACCTCATCCACTGGAGGTATTCACACACACCTCATCCACACACTCATCCACTGGAGGTATTCACACACACCTCATCCACACACTCATCCACTGGAGGTATTCACACACACCTCATCCACACACTCATCCACTGGAGGTATTCACACACACCTCATCCACACACTCATCCACTGGAGGTATTCACACACACCTCATCCACACACTCATCCACTGGAGGTATTCACACACACCTCATCCACACACTCATCCACTGGAGGTATTCACACACACCTCATCCACACACTCATCCACTGGAGGTATTCACACACACCTCACCCACACACTCATCCACACGTACAGTTGAAGTGGGAAGTTTACATACACTTAGGTTGGATTCATTAAAACTCGTTTTTCAACCACTCCACAATTTGTGGGCAGAACTGAAAAAGCGTTCGCGAGCAAGGAGGCCTACAAACCTGACTCAGTTACACCAGCTCTGTCAGGAGGAATGGGCCAAAATTCACCCAACTTATTGTGGGAAGCTTGTGGAAGGCTACCTGAAACATTTCACCCAAGTTAAACAATTTAAAGGCAATGCTACCAAATACTAATTGAGTGTATGTAAACTTCTGACCCACTGGGAATGTGATGAAAGAAATAAAAGCTGAAATAAATCATTCTCTCTACTATTATTCTGACATTTCACATTCTTATAATAAAGTGGTGATCCTAACTGACCTAAAACAGGGAATTCTTACTGAGATTAAATGTCAGGAATTGTGAAAACTGAGTTTAAATGTATCTGGCTAAGGTGTATGTAAACTTCTGACTTCAACTGTATATACACGCACACACATACATACACACATCAATTTTTTTTTAATTTTTTTTATTTTTACTCACACACATACACACCTGATACACACACACACACACACACACACACATATATATTACATTTACATTACATTTTAGTCATTTAGCAGACGCTCTTATCCAGAGCGACTTACAGTAGTGAATGCATACATTTCATACAATTTCATACATTTAATTGTTTTTCTGTGCTGGCCCCCCGTGGGAATCGAACCCACAACCCTGGCATTACAAACACCATGCTCTACCAACTGAGCTACAGGGAAGGCTTATATATATATATATATATGGCAGAATCTCCTGATGTACAAAAATAACATATTGGATATTAAAATATGAATTATTCATCTAATCCAGTTTTATCATCCAGGTTCAGTGACTTAAAACATCTGGTCACAGATCAGAATTTATTAAAGCGATTATACACGAGAGGGAGGGGCGCTAAACAGCAGTGTAAACTAGTCAACCTGTTCGTTTTAACATTGTGTTTGTTTTTCCTTCCCTCAGGACTATCGACAGTGACAGTCTGGCCGTAGAACAGGAAGTGGATCCTCTCACCGTCGATCATTTCTCATGCACTCCTCTGGTGACACTCACTTTTACGTCAAACATTTGGTCTTCAACGCTCTTTTAAGACTGTAGTCTTTATTCCAGTATCTGATACTCTGTAAGACTGTAGTCTTTATTCCAGTATCTGATAATCTCTAAATCTGTAGCCTTTATTCCAGTATCTGATAATCTCTAAGTCTGTAGTCTTTATTTTGTCATCAAACCCAGAAAAAAACATACTGTCTTGCTTTCATTTCTGCTTTTTAAGCAGGCTAATGTTACTATTGTAATTTCTGCACTGTTTCTATGTGATTATGCTCTCTCCTGTAGATGTGGGCGTGTGCTCTGGGTCACCAGGCAGCAGCCGAGGTTCTGTATGGCTGGAACAGCCAGGCGCTCGGGATCCCCGACTCGCTAGGCCGTCTCCCCCTCGCGGTCGCACGCTCCCGCGGACACACGTGCCTCGCCCGCGCGCTGGAGGACCTACACACACACCGCCCCGACGCACACACACTCCGCCCCGACGCACACACACTCCGCCCCGACGCACACACACTCCGCCCCGACACACACACAGAGCGGGCCGACGAGGGGGCTCAGGGGGAGCAGAGAACCACCCCCACTCCACAACTCCCCCCCTCTCCGCTGTCCACCAGTCCTGACACAGGTGAGCCACACACACACACATACACTACAATTCAAAAGTTTGGGGTCACTTAGAAATGTCCTTGTTTTTTAAAGAAAAGCACATTTTTTTTGTCCGTTAAAATAACATCAAATTGATCAGAAATACAGTGTAGATATTGTTAATGTTGTAAATAACTATTGTAGCTGGAAACGGCTGATTTTTAATGGAATATCTACATAGGCGTACAGAGGCCCATTATCAGCAACCATCACTCCTGTGTTCCAATGCCACGTTGTGTTAGCTAATCCAAGTTTATCATTTTAAAAGGCTAATTGATCATTAGAAAACCCTTTTGCAATTATGTTAGCACAGCTGAAAACTGTTGTTCTGATTAAAGAAGCAATAAAACTGGCCTTCTTTAGACTAGCTGAGTATCTGGAGCATCAGCATTTGTGGGTTCCATTACAGGCTCAAAATGGCCAGAAACAAAGAACTTTCTTCTCTGTCTGTCTGTCTGTCTGTCTGTCTGTCTGTCTGTCTGTCTGTCTGTCTGTCTGTCTGTCTGTCTGTCTGTCTGTCTGTCTGTCTGTCTGTCTGTCTGTCTGTCTGTCTGTCTGTCTGTCTGTCTGTCTGTCTCTGTTGTCTGTCTGTCTCTGTTGTCTGTCTGTCTCTGTTGTCTGTCTGTCTCTGTTGTCTGTCTGTCTCTGTTTCTCTGTTGTCTGTCTGTCTCTGTTGTCTGTCTGTCTCTGTTGTCTGTCTGTCTGTCTGTCTGTCTGTCTCTGTTGTCTGTCTGTCTCTGTTGTCTGTCTGTCTGTCTGTCTGTCTGTCTCTGTTGTCTGTCTGTCTCTGTTGTCTGTCTCTGTTGTCTGTCTGTCTGTCTGTCTCTGTTGTCTGTCTCTGTTGTCTGTCTGTCTCTGTTGTCTGTCTCTGTTGTCTGTCTGTCTGTCTGTCTGTCTGTCTGTCTGTCTGTCTCTGTTGTCTGTCTGTCTCTGTTGTCTGTCTCTGTTGTCTGTCTGTCTCTGTTGTCTGTCTCTGTTGTCTGTCTGTCTCTGTTGTCTGTCTGTCTCTGTTGTCTGTCTGTCTGTCTGTCTGTCTGTCTGTCTGTCTCTGTTGTCTGTCTGTCTGTCTGTCTGTCTCTGTTGTCTGTCTCTGTTGTCTGTCTGTCTCTGTTGTCTGTCTGTCTCTGTTGTCTGTCTGTCTGTCTGTCTCTGTTGTCTGTCTGTCTGTCTCTGTTGTCTGTCTGTCTGTCTGTCCTGTCTGTCTGTCTGTCTGTCTGTCTGTCTGTCTGTCTGTCTCTGTTGTCTGTCTGTCTGTCTGTCTGTCTGTCTGTCTGTCTGTCTGTCTGTCTGTCTGTCTGTCTGTCTGTCTGTCTGTCTGTCTGTCTGTCTGTCTGTCTGTCTGTCTGTCTGTCGTCTGTCTCTGTTGTCTGTCTGTCTCTGTTGTCTGTCTGTCTGTCTGTCTGTCTCTGTTGTCTGTCTCAGCTCACTCTCTCTTTCTGTCCCCCTCTCTCCCCCAGGTCTGAGTTCGTCCAGTAGTATTCCCTCCCCCTCTCTCTCCCTCCCCTCCCCCTCTCTCAGCTCAGCCTACTCTAGTGGGTCTGTACCCCTCTACAACCCTCCTGACCCTATGGATACCTCCCCGTCCTCCCCCTCTCTCTCCCTGTCCTCCCTCCCCCTCTCCCCTCCCTCCCCCTCTCTCTCCCTCCCCCTGCCGGTATGGGGCGAGGCCTGTGGAGGTTGTGAAGCTGGGGACTCTAGTTTGAACGCCGGGCCCAGAGACCCTCTCTTCCTCATGGACTACGAACCGGCCTCTCCCCCCTCTCCTCCCGTACCGCCACACACACCCCCCCGTCGCTCACACACACCCCCCCGTCGCTCACACACACACACCTTCGAAGAGCAGGTGAGCTTCAATGAGAACGCAGAGAACGAGGAGGAGTTCCTGCCTGCTGAGGTGTTACAGGTCAGACACACACACATTAATACACACACACACACACACACACACACACACACACACACACACACATTAATACACACATACACACACACATTAATACACACACACACACACACACACACACATTAATACACACACACACACACATTAATACACACACACACATTAATACACACACACATTAATACACACATTAATACACACATACACACACACATTAATACACACATACACACACACATTAATACACACACACACACATTAATACACACACACACACACACACACACATTAATACACACACACACACACACATTAATATACACACACACACACACACACACACATTAACAGACACACACACAGACACATTAACAGACACACACACAGACACACACACACACATTAATCGTGTCATTATGGGGTATTGAGTCATTATGGGGTATTGAGTCATTATGGGGTATTGAGTCATTGTGGGGTATTGAGTCATTGTGGGGTATTGGGTCATTGTGGGGTATTGAGTCATTGTGGGGTATTGGGTCATTGTGGGTTATTGAGTCATTGTGGGGTATTGAGTCATTGTGGGGTATTGAGTCATTGTGGGGTATTGAGTCATTGTGGGGTATTGAGTCATTGTGGGGTATTGAGTCATTGTGGGGTATTGTGTCATGTTGTTATGGGGTATTGAGTCATGTTGTTATGGGGTATTGAGTCATGTTGTTATGGGGTATTGAGTCATGTTGTTATGGGGTATTGAGTCATGTTGTTATGGGGTATTGAGTCATGTTGTTATGGGGTATTGAGTCATGTTGTTATGGGGTATTGAGTCATTGTGGGGTATTGAGTCATTGTGGGGTATTGAGTCATTGTGGGGTATTGTGTCATTGTGGGGTATTGTGTCATTGTGGGGTATTGAGTCATTGTGGGGTATTGTGTCATTATGTCGTTGTGGGGTATTGAGTCATTGTGGGGTATTGAGTCATTGTGGGGTATTGAGTCATTGTGGGGTATTGAGTCATTGTGGGGTATTGAGTCATTGTGGGGTATTGAGTCATTGTGGGGTATTGAGTCATTGTGGGGTATTGGGTCATTGTGGAGTATTGAGTCATTGTGGGGTATTGAGTCATTGTGGGGTATTGAGTCATTGTGGGGTATTGAGTCATTGTGGGGTATTGAGTCATTGTGGGGTATTGTGTCATTGTGGGGTATTGTGTCATTGTGGGGTATTGAGTCATTATGGGGTATTGAGTGTAGATTTATTATATTTTTTCTTTTTTTAATCCGTTTTAGAATAAGGCTGTAACGTAACAAAATGTCTGAATACTTTCCGAAGGCACTGTAGTATGTATAAGCTGTTGTTGTCCATTATATTACTCCAATGAGTAGTGGTAGGGTTAAGGGGAAAATATATTTAAAAAGAAATATTTATATATATATATATATATATATATATGGGAGATTGTAAATGATGCAGATAATGACATTGCTGGAAGCTCCAGTCTATCTGCAGTATTGAAGCCCCACCATGTAATATTACACTCCTGATAGCTTTCTCGTTTTGCCCCCAGGTTGACATGGCAACATTAGCAGAACAGATCATCGAGGCGACTCCTGAGCGAATCAAACAAGAGGAATTGTCCAGGGGGGCGGAGTCACCGCTCAGAGAGAGGCGGGACAACACGGTGATACCCGACACCATGCCCTGGTTGGCCACTTACCTGGACACACACACACACTCCTCTCTGTCCAGGTACGTACACACACACACACACACACACACACACACACACACACACACACACACACACACACACACACACACACACACACACCTCTCTGTCCAGGTATTTATTTTTATTCTACCTTTATTTAACCAGGTAGGCTAGTTGAGAACAAGTCCTTTGTTTAACCAGGTGGCTAGTTGAGAACAAGTTCTTTATTTAACCACGTAGGCCAGTTGAGAACAAGTTCTCATTTACAACTGTGACCTGGCCAAGATAAAGCAAAGCAGTGCGACACAAACAACAACACAGAGTTACACATGGAATAAACAAACATACAGTCAACAATACAATAGAGAACGTCTATATACAGTGTGTGCAAATGTAGTAAGATTAGGGAGGTAAGGCAATAAATAGGCCATAGTGGCGAAATAATTACAATTTAGCATTAACACTGGAGTGATAGATGTGCAGAAGATGAATGTGCAAGTAGAGATACTGGGGTGCAAAGGAGCAAGATAAATATATAACAATATGGGGATGAGGTAGTTGGATGGGCTGTTTACAGATGGGCTATGTACAGGTGCAGTGATCTGTAAGCTGCTCAGACAGCTGATGCTTAAAGTTAGAGAGGGAGATAAGTGTTTCCAGTTTCAGAGATTTCTGCAGTTCGTTCCAGTCATTGGCAGCAGAGAACTGGAAGGAAAGGCGGCCAAAGGAGGTGTTGGCTTTGGGGGTGACCAGTGAGATATACCTGCTGGAGCGCGTGCTACGAGTGGGTGTTGCTATGGTGACCAGTGAGCTGAGATCAGGCGGGGCTTTACCTAACAAAGACTTCCTACCATCTACCAATCAGCTGTTTAGTAACCGTAGAACATCAATACCATCTACCAATCAGCTATTTTAGTAACCACAGAACATCAATACCATCTACCAATCAGCTGTAACCGCAGAACATCAATACCATCTACCAATCAGCTGTTTTAGTAACCACAGAACATAAATACCATCTACCAATCAGCTGTTTAGTAACCACAGAACATCAATACCATCTACCAATCAGCTGTTTTAGTAACCACAGCATCTAACCAGCGGTGTGTGTGTGTGTGTGTGTGTGTGTGTGTGTGTGTGTGTGTGTGTGTGTGTGTGTGTGTGTGTGTGTGTGTGTGTGTGTGTGTGTGTGTGTGTGTGTGTGTCTCTCTACTAGGTGTGTGTACCCTCCCTCTCACCTCAGCACCCTGGCCCTCCAGAGGCTGCGGCCCCCCAGCAGTGCGGCGTGGGCGGAGTTCCTGAACGCCTCGGCCAATGGGAGGATGGAGAGGGACTTTGCTCTGCTGACTCTGACGGACTCTGAGCAGAGAGAACTGTACGAGGCCGCACGAATCATTCAGAATGCCTTCAGACGATACAAGGTACACACACAATATCAACACTGGTGGGAGGAGCAATGCAGACACATCCTGTGTTAGGGTTGGTTCATGTTCTCAGCAGGATTAATTCAGGTTATCGTCCGGCAACGGTATTGCTGACGTCAGGACGATTTAACTACTTAATCTGTCTCTCTGTTCTCTCTCTCTTCTCTCTCTCTCTCTTCTCTCTCTCTGTTCTCTCTCTCTGTTCTCTCTCTCTGTTCTCTCTCTCTGTTCTCTCTCTCTGTTCTCTCTCTCTGTTCTCTCTCTCTGTTCTCTCTCTGTTCTCTCTCTCTTCTCTCTGTTCTCTCTCTGTTCTCTCTCTCTGTTCTCTCTCTCCCTCCATCTAAATGATCTGTTTGACTGATACCTATGAGAGTCAAAGACCCTGAAGTCTGTGCTTGTGGGGTCTACAGAAGGCATATTGTTCTTCCTTCCAGTTATTGACAGCGCTGCCAGAGAAATATGTTGATGATTTAAATGTACTCCATACCTGTACAGTAGATAATGTAAATGTACTCCATACCTGTACAGTAGATAATGTAAATGTACTCCATACCTATACAGTAGATAATGTAAATGTACTCCATACCTGTACAGTAGATCATGTAAATGTACTCCATACCTATACAGTAGATCATGTAAATGTACTCCATACCTGTACGTTGTAGATAATGTAAATGTACTCCATACCTGTACGATAGATAATGTAAATGTACTCCATACCAGTGTTCCCTGGTCCCTGGGGGTCCTAACAGTGTTCCCTGGGGGACCTAACAGTGGTCCCTGGGGGGGGGGGGGGGTCCGGGTCCCGGGTCCTAACAGTGGTCCCGGGGTCCTAACAGGGGGGGTC
>NC_042964.1:461648-508812 GCF_901001165.1 Salmo trutta | reverse complement strand
TGGGATTAAAATACTGTATTCATAGTTTATAGTTTAAAATGTCCGGCCCACATGGGATTATAAAACACTGTATTCATAGTTTATAGTTTAAAATGTCCGGCCCACATGGGATTATAAAACACTGCATTCATAGTTTAAAATGTCCAGCCCACATGGGATTATATAACACTGTGTTCATAGTTTATAGTTTAAAATGTCCAGCCCACATGGGATTATAAAATACTGTATTCATAGTTTATAGTTTAAAATGTCCGGCCCACATGGGATTATAAACACTGTATTCATAGTTTATAGTTTAAAATGTCCAGCCCACATGGGATTATAAAACACTGTATTCATAGTTTATAGTTTAAAATGTCCGGCCCAGATGGGATTATAAAACACTGTATTCATAGTTTATAGTTTAAAATGTCCAGCCCACATGGGATTATAAAATACTGTATTCATAGTTTATAGTTTAAAATGTCCAGCCCACATGGGATTATAAAATACTGTATTCATAGTTTATAGTTTAAAATGTCCGGCCCACATGGGATTATAAAACACTGTATTCATAGTTTATAGTTTAAAATGTCCGGCCCACATGGGATTATAAAACACTGCATTCATAGTTTAAAATGTCCAGCCCACATGGGATTATAAAACACTGTATTCATAGTTTATAGTTTAAAATGTCCAGCCCACATGGGATTATAAAACACTGTATTCATAGTTTATAGTTTTAAAATGTCCAGCCCACATGGGATTATAAAACACTGTGTTTATAGTTTATAGTTTAAAATGTCCGGACCACATGGGATTATAAACACTATGTTTATAGTTTAAAATGTCCAGCCCACATGGGATTATAAAACACTGCATTCATAGTTTAAAATGTCCGGCCCACATGGGATTATAAACACTGTATTCATAGTTTATAGTTTAAAATGTCCAGCCCACATGGGATTATAAAATACTGTATTCATAGTTTATAGTTTAAAATGTCCGGCCCACATGGGATTATAAAACACTGTATTCATAGTTTATAGTTTAAAATGTCCGGCCCACATGGGATTATAAAACACTGCATTCATAGTTTAAAATGTCCGGCCCACATGGGATTATAAACACTGTATTCATAGTTTATAGTTTAAAATGTCCAGCCCACATGGGATTATAAAATACTGTATTCATAGTTTATAGTTTAAAATGTCCGGCCCACATGGGATTATAAACACTATGTTTATAGTTTAAAATGTCCAGCCCACATGGGATTATAAAACACTGTATTCATAGTTTATAGTTTAAAATGTCCAGCCCACATGGGATTATAAAACACTGTGTTTATAGTTTAAAATGTCCGGCCCACATGGGATTATAAACACTATGTTTATAGTTTAAAATGTCCAGCCCACATGGGATTATAAAACACTGTGTTTATAGTTTATAGTTTAAAATGTCCAGCCCACATGGGATTATATAACACTGTGTTTATAGTTTATAGTTTATAATGTCCAGCCCACATGGCATTATAAACACTGTGTTCATAGTTTATAGTTTAAAATGTCCAGCCCACATGGGATTATAAACACTGTATTCATAGTTTATAGTTTAAAATGTCCAGCCCACATGGGATTATATAACACTGTGTTTATAGTTTATAATGTCCAGCCCACATGGGATTATAAAACACTGTATTCATAGTTTATAGTTTAAAATGTCCAGCCCACATGGGATTATATAACACTGTGTTCATAGTTTATAGTTTAAAATGTCCAGCCCACATGGGATTATAAAACACTGTGTTTATAGTTTAAAATGTCCAGTCCACATGGGATTATATAACACTGTATTCATAGTTTATAGTTTAAAATGTCCAGCCCACATGGGATTATATAACACTGTGTTTATAGTTTATAGTTTAAAATGTCCAGCCCACATGGGATTATAAAACACTGTGTTTATAGTTTAAAATGTCCAGCCCACATGGTATTATAAAACACTATGTTTATAGTTTAAAATGTCCGGCCCACATGGGATTATAAACACTGTATTCATTGTTTATAGTTTAAAATGTCCAGCCCACATGGGATTATAAAATACTGTATTCATAGTTTATAGTTTAAAATGTCCAGCCCACATGGGATTATA
Source organism: Salmo trutta (assembly GCF_901001165.1). Classification (NCBI taxonomy): domain Eukaryota; kingdom Metazoa; phylum Chordata; class Actinopteri; order Salmoniformes; family Salmonidae; genus Salmo; species Salmo trutta. Next base: position 506,682 of record NC_042964.1, on the reverse strand, counting down.
AAATACTGTATTCATAGTTTATAGTTTAAAATGTCCGGCCCACATGGGATTATAAAACACTGTATTCATAGTTTATAGTTTAAAATGTCCGGCCCACATGGGATTATAAAACACTGCATTCATAGTTTAAAATGTCCAGCCCACATGGGATTATAAACACTGTTTTCATAGTTTATAGTTTAAAATATCCGGCCCACATGGGATTATAAACACTGTATTCATAGTTTATAGTTTAAAATGTCCGGCCCACATGGGATTATAAACACTATGTTTATAGTTTAAAATGTCCAGCCCACATGGGATTATAAAACACTGTATTCATAGTTTATAGTTTAAAATGTCCAGCCCACATGGGATTATAAAACACTGTATTCATAGTTTTTAGTTTTAAAATGTCCAGCCCACATGGGATTATAAAACACTGTGTTTATAGTTTATAGTTTAAAATGTCCAGCCCACATGGGATTATAAAACACTGCATTCATAGTTTAAAATGTCCGGCCCACATGGGATTATAAACACTGTATTCATAGTTTATAGTTTAAAATGTCCAGCCCACATGGGATTATAAAATACTGTATTCATAGTTTATAGTTTAAAATGTCCGGCCCACATGGGATTATAAAACACTGCATTCATAGTTTAAAATGTCCGGCCCACATGGGATTATAAACACTGTATTCATAGTTTATAGTTTAAAATGTCCAGCCCACATGGGATTATAAAATACTGTATTCATAGTTTATAGTTTAAAATGTCCGGCCCACATGGGATTATAAACACTATGTTTATAGTTTAAAATGTCCAGCCCACATGGGATTATAAAACACTGTATTCATAGTTAATAGTTTAAAATGTCCAGCCCACATGGGATTATAAAACACTGTATTCATAGTTTATAGTTTAAAATATCCAGCCCACATGGGATTATAAAACACTGTGTTTATAGTTTATAGTTTAAAATGTCCGGCCCACATGGGATTATAAACACTATGTTTATAGTTTAAAATGTCCAGCCCACATGGGATTATATAACACTGTATTCATAGTTTATAGTTTAAAATGTCCAGCCCACATGGGATTATAAAACACTGTATTCATAGTTTATAGTTTAAAATGTCCAGCCCACATGGGATTATAAAACACTGTGTTTATAGTTTATAGTTTATAATGTCCAGCCCACATTGGATTATAAAACACTGTATTCATAGTTTATAGTTTAAAATGTCCAGCCCACATGGGATTATAAACACTGTATTCATAGTTTATAGTTTAAAATGTCCAGCCCACATGGGATTATAAAACACTGCATTCATAGTTTAAAATGTCCGGCCCACATGGGATTATAAACACTGTATTCATAGTTTATAGTTTAAAATGTCCAGCCCACATGGGATTATAAAATACTGTATTCATAGTTTATAGTTTAAAATGTCCGGCCCACATGGGATTATAAAACACTGTATTCATAGTTTATAGTTTAAAATGTCCAGCCCACGTGGGATTATAAAACACTGTATTCATAGTTTATAGTTTAAAATGTCCAGTCCACATGGGATTATATAACACTGTATTCATAGTTTATAGTTTAAAATGTCCAGCCCACATGGGATTATATAACACTGTGTTTATAGTTTATAGTTTAAAATGTCCGGCCCACATGGGATTATAAAACACTGTGTTTATAGTTTAAAATGTCCGGCCCACATGGGATTATAAAACACTGTATTCATAGTTTATAGTTTAAAATGTCCAGCCCACATGGGATTATAAAACACTGTATTCATAGTTTATAGTTTAAAATGTCCAGCCCACATGGGATTATAAAACACTGTGTTTATAGTTTATAGTTTAAAATGTCCAGCCCACATGGGATTATAAAACACTGTGTTTATAGTTTAAAATGTCCGGCTCACATGGGATTATATAACACTGTGTTTATAGTTTAAAATGTCCAGCCCACATGGGATTATATAACACTGTGTTTATAGTTTAAAATGTCCAGCCCACATGGGATTATAAACACTGTATTCATAGTTTAAAATGTCCAGCCCACATGGGATTATATAACACTGTGTTTATAGTTTATAGTTTATAATGTCCAGCCCACATGGGATTATAAACACTGTGTTTCATAGTTTATAGTTTAAAATGTCCAGCCCACATGGGATTATAAAACACTGTGTTTATAGTTTAAAATGTCCAGTCCACATGGGATTATATAACACTGTATTCATAGTTTATAGTTTATAATGTCCAGCCCACATTGGATTATAAAACACTGTATTCATAGTTTATAGTTTAAAATGTCCAGCCCACATGGGATTATAAACACTGTATTCATAGTTTATAGTTTAAAATGTCCAGCCCACATGGGATTATAAAACACTGCATTCATAGTTTAAAATGTCCAGCCCACATGGGATTATAAACACTGTTTTCATAGTTTATAGTTTAAAATGTCCGGCCCACATGGGATTATAAACACTGTATTCATAGTTTATAGTTTAAAATGTCCGGCCCACATGGGATTATAAACACTATGTTTATAGTTTAAAATGTCCAGCCCACATGGGATTATAAAACACTGTATTCATAGTTTATAGTTTAAAATGTCCAGCCCACATGGGATTATAAAACACTGTATTCATAGTTTATAGTTTTAAAATGTCCAGCCCACATGGGATTATAAAACACTGTGTTTATAGTTTATAGTTTAAAATGTCCAGCCCACATGGGATTATAAAACACTGCATTCATAGTTTAAAATGTCCGGCCCACATGGGATTATAAACACTGTATTCATAGTTTATAGTTTAAAATGTCCAGCCCACATGGGATTAAAAAATACTGTATTCATAGTTTATAGTTTAAAATGTCCGGCCCACATGGGATTATAAAACACTGCATTCATAGTTTAAAATGTCCGGCCCACATGGGATTATAAACACTGTATTCATAGTTTATAGTTTAAAATGTCCAGCCCACATGGGATTATAAAATACTGTATTCATAGTTTATAGTTTAAAATGTCCGGCCCACATGGGATTATAAACACTATGTTTATAGTTTAAAATGTCCAGCCCACATGGGATTATATAACACTGTATTCATAGTTTATAGTTTAAAATGTCCAGCCCACATGGGATTATAAAACACTGTATTCATAGTTTATAGTTTAAAATGTCCAGCCCACATGGGATTATAAAACACTGTGTTTATAGTTTATAGTTTATAATGTCCAGCCCACATTGGATTATAAAACACTGTATTCATAGTTTATAGTTTAAAATGTCCAGCCCACATGGGATTATAAACACTGTATTTATAGTTTAAAATGTCCAGCCCACATGGGATTATAAAACACTGCATTCATAGTTTAAAATGTCCGGCCCACATGGGATTATAAACACTGTATTCATAGTTTATAGTTTAAAATGTCCAGCCCACATGGGATTATAAAATACTGTATTCATAGTTTATAGTTTAAAATGTCCGGCCCACATGGGATTATAAAACACTGTATTCATAGTTTATAGTTTAAAATGTCCAGCCCACGTGGGATTATAAAACACTGTATTCATAGTTTATAGTTTAAAATGTCCAGTCCACATGGGATTATATAACACTGTATTCATAGTTTATAGTTTAAAATGTCCAGCCCACATGGGATTATATAACACTGTGTTTATAGTTTATAGTTTAAAATGTCCGGCCCACATGGGATTATAAAACACTGTGTTTATAGTTTAAAATGTCCGGCCCACATGGGATTATAAAACACTGTATTCATAGTTTATAGTTTAAAATGTCCAGCCCACATGGGATTATAAAACACTGTATTCATAGTTTATAGTTTAAAATGTCCAGCCCACATGGGATTATAAAACACTGTGTTTATAGTTTATAGTTTAAAATGTCCAGCCCACATGGGATTATAAAACACTGTGTTTATAGTTTAAAATGTCCGGCTCACATGGGATTATATAACACTGTGTTTATAGTTTAAAATGTCCAGCCCACATGGGATTATATAACACTGTGTTTATAGTTTAAAATGTCCAGCCCACATGGGATTATAAACACTGTATTCATAGTTTAAAATGTCCAGCCCACATGGGATTATATAACACTGTGTTTATAGTTTATAGTTTATAATGTCCAGCCCACATGGGATTATAAACACTGTGTTTCATAGTTTATAGTTTAAAATGTCCAGCCCACATGGGATTATAAAACACTGTGTTTATAGTTTAAAATGTCCAGTCCACATGGGATTATATAACACTGTATTCATAGTTTATAGTTTAAAATGTCCAGCCCACATGGGATTATATAACACTGTGTTTATAGTTTATAGTTTAAAATGTCCGGCCCACATGGGATTATAAAACACTGTGTTTATAGTTTAAAATGTCCGGCCCACATGGGATTATAAAACACTGTATTCATAGTTTATAGTTTAAAATGTCCAGCCCACATGGGATTATAAAACACTGTATTCATAGTTTATAGTTTAAAATGTCCAGCCCACATGGGATTATAAAACACTGTGTTTATAGTTTAAAATGTCCGGCCCACATGGGATTATAAACACTGTATTCATTGTTTATAGTTTAAAATGTCCAGCCCACATGGGATTATAAAACACTGTGTTCATAGTTTATAGTTTAAAATGTCCAGCCCACATGGGATTATATAACACTGTATTCATAGTTTATAGTTTAAAATGTCCAGCCCACATGGGATTATAAAACACTGTATTCATAGTTTATAGTTTAAAATGTCCAGCCCACATGGGATTATATAACACTGTGTTTATAGTTTAAAATGTCCAGCCCACATGGGATTATAAAACACTGTATTCATAGTTTATAGTTTAAAATGTCCAGCCCACATGGGATTATAAACACTGTGTTCATAGTTTAAAATGTCCAGCCCACATGGGATTATAAACACTGTGTTCATAGTTTATAGTTTAAAATGTCCAGCCCACATGGGATTATAAACACTGTGTTCATAGTTTATAGTTTAAAATGTCCAGCCCACATGGGATTATAAACACTGTGTTCCTAGTTTATAGTTTAAAATGTCCAGCCCACATGGGATTATAAACACTGTGTTCATAGTTTATAGTTTAAAATGTCCAGCCCACATGGGATTATAAACACTGTATTCATAGTTTATAGTTTAAAATGTCCAGCCCACATGGGATTATAAAACACTGTATTCATAGTTTATAGTTTAAAATGTCCAGCCCACATGGGATTATAAAACACTGTGTTTATAGTTTAAAATGTCCAGCCCACATGGGATTATAAAACACTGTATTCATAGTTTATAGTTTAAAATGTCCAGCCCACATGGGATTATAAAACACTGTGTTTATAGTTTAAAATGTCCAGCCCACATGGGATTATAAAACACTATGTTTATAGTTTAAAATGTCCGGCCCACATGGGATTATAAACACTGTATTCATAGTTTATAGTTTAAAATGTCCAGCCCACATGGGATTATAAAACACTGTATTCATAGTTTATAGTTTAAAATGTCCAGCCCACATGGGATTATATAACACTGTGTTTATAGTTTATAATGTCCAGCCCACATTGGATTATAAAACACTGTATTCATAGTTTATAGTTTAAAATGTCCAGCCCACATGGGATTATAAACACTGTATTCATAGTTTATAGTTTAAAATGTCCAGCCCACATGGGATTATAAAACACTGCATTCATAGTTTAAAATGTCCGGCCCACATGGGATTATAAACACTGTATTCATAGTTTATAGTTTAAAATGTCCAGCCCACATGGGATTATAAAATACTGTATTCATAGTTTATAGTTTAAAATGTCCGGCCCACATGGGATTATAAAACACTGTATTCATAGTTTATAGTTTAAAATGTCCAGCCCACGTGGGATTATAAAACACTGTATTCATAGTTTATAGTTTAAAATGTCCAGTCCACATGGGATTATATAACACTGTATTCATAGTTTATAGTTTAAAATGTCCAGCCCACATGGGATTATATAACACTGTGTTTATAGTTTATAGTTTAAAATGTCCGGCCCACATGGGATTATAAAACACTGTGTTTATAGTTTAAAATGTCCGGCCCACATGGGATTATAAAACACTGTATTCATAGTTTATAGTTTAAAATGTCCAGCCCACATGGGATTATAAAACACTGTATTCATAGTTTATAGTTTAAAATGTCCAGCCCACATGGGATTATAAAACACTGTGTTTATAGTTTATAGTTTAAAATGTCCAGCCCACATGGGATTATAAAACACTGTGTTTATAGTTTAAAATGTCCGGCCCACATGGGATTATATAACACTGTGTTTATAGTTTAAAATGTCCAGCCCACATGGGATTATAAAACACTGTGTTTATAGTTTAAAATGTCCAGCCCACATGGGATTATAAAACACTGTGTTTATAGTTTAAAATGTCCAGCCCACATGGGATTATAAACACTGTATTCATAGTTTAAAATGTCCAGCCCACATGGGATTATATAACACTGTGTTTATAGTTTATAGTTTATAATGTCCAGCCCACATGGGATTATAAACACTGTGTTTCATAGTTTATAGTTTAAAATGTCCAGCCCACATGGGATTATAAACACTGTGTTCATAGTTTATAGTTTAAAATGTCCGGCCCACATGGGATTATAAAACACTGTGTTTATAGTTTAAAATGTCCAGTCCACATGGGATTATATAACACTGTATTCATAGTTTATAGTTTAAAATGTCCAGCCCACATGGGATTATATAACACTGTATTCATAGTTTATAGTTTAAAATGTCCAGCCCACATGGGATTATATAACACTGTGTTTATAGTTTAGTTTATAATGTCCAGCCCACATGGGATTATAAACACTGTATTCATAGTTTATAGTTTAAAATGTCCAGCCCACATGGGATTATATAACACTGTGTTTATAGTTTAAAATGTCCGGCCCACATGGGATTATAAAACACTGTATTCATAGTTTATAGTTTAAAATGTCCAGCCCACATGGGATTATAAAACACTGTATTCATAGTTTATAGTTTAAAATGTCCAGCCCACATGGGATTATAAAACACTGTGTTTATAGTTTAAAATGTCCAGCCCACATGGGATTATAAAACACTGTGTTCATAGTTTATAGTTTAAAATGTCCAGCCCACATGGGATTATATAACACTGTATTCATAGTTTATAGTTTAAAATGTCCGGCCCACATGGGATTATAAACACTGTATTCATTGTTTATAGTTTAAAATGTCCAGCCCACATGGGATTATAAAACACTGTATTCATAGTGTATAGTTTAAAATGTCCAGCCCACATGGGATTATATAACACTGTGTTTATAGTTTATAATGTCCAGCCCACATAGGATTATAAACACTGTATTCATAGTTTATAGTTTAAAATGTCCAGCCCACATGGGATTATAAAACACTGCATTCATAGTTTAAAATGTCCGGCCCACATGGGATTATAAACACTGTATTCATAGTTTATAGTTTAAAATGTCCAGCCTACATGGGATTATAAAATACTGTATTCATAGTTTATAGTTTAAAATGTCCGGCCCACATGGGATTATAAAACACTGTATTCATAGTTTATAGTTTAAAATGTCCAGCCCACATGGGATTATATAACACTGTGTTTATAGTTTATAGTTTAAAATGTCTGGCCCACATGGGATTATAAAACACTGTATTCATAGTTTATAGTTTAAAATGTCCAGCCCATATGGGATTATAAAACACTGTATTCATAGTTTATAGTTTAAAATGTCCAGCCCACATTGGATTATATAACACTGTGTTTATAGTTTAAAATGTCCGGCCCACATGGAATTATAAAACACTGTGTTCATAGTTTAAAATGTCCAGCCCACATGGGATTATAAACACTGTGTTCATAGTTTGAAGTTTAAAATGTCCAGCCCACATGGGATTATAAACACTGTGTTCATAGTTTATAGTTTAAAATGTCCAGCCCACATGGGATTATAAACACTGTGTTCATAGTTTATAGTTTAAAATGTCCAGCCCACATGGGATTATAAACACTGTGTTCCTAGTTTATAGTTTAAAATGTCCAGCCCACATGGGATTATAAACACTGTGTTCATAGTTTATAGTTTAAAATGTCCAGCCCACATGGGATTATAAACACTGTATTCATAGTTTATAGTTTAAAATGTCCAGCCCACATGGGATTATAAAACACTGTATTCATAGTTTATAGTTTAAAATGTCCAGCCCACATGGGATTATAAAACACTGTATTCATAGTTTATAGTTTAAAATGTCCGGCCCACATGGGATTATAATACACTATGTTTATAGTTTAAAATGTCCGGCCCACATGGGATTATAAACACTATGTTTATAGGTTAATATGTCCAGCCCACATGGGATTATAAAACACTATGTTTATAGTTTAAAATGTCCGGCCCACATGGGATTATAAACACTGTGTTTATAGGTTAATATGTCCAGCCCACATGGGATTATAAAACACTATGTTTATAGGTTAATATGTCCAGCCCACATGGGATTATATAACAATGTATTCATAGTTTATAGTTTAAAATGTCCAGCCCACATGGGATTATAAAACACTGTATTCATAGTTTATAGTTTAAAATGTCCAGCCCACATGGGATTATATAACACTGTGTTTATAGTTTATAATGTCCAGCCCACATTGGATTATAAAACACTGTATTCATAGTTTATAGTTTAAAATGTCCAGCCCACATGGGATTATAAACACTGTATTCATAGTTTATAGTTTAAAATGTCCAGCCCACATGGGATTATAAAACACTATGTTTATAGTTTAAAATGTCCAGCCCACATGGGATTATAAAACACTGTATTCATAGTTTATAGTTTAAAATGTCCAGCCCACATGGGATTATAAAACACTGTGTTTATAGTTTAAAATGTCCAGCCCACATGGGATTATAAAACACTGTGTTTATAGGTTAATATGTCCAGCCCACATGGGATTATAAAACACTATGTTTATAGTTTAAAATGTCCAGCCCACATGGGATTATAAAACACTGTATTCATAGTTTATAGTTTAAAATGTCCAGCCCACATGGGATTATAAAACACTGTGTTTATAGTTTAAAATGTCCAGCCCACATGGGATTATAAAACACTATGTTTATATTTTAAAATGTCCGGCCCACATGGGATTATAAACACTGTATTCATTGTTTATAGTTTATAATGTCCAGCCCACATGGGATTATAAACACTGTGTTTATAGTTTAAAATGTCCGGCCCACATGGGATTATAAAACACTGTATTCATAGTTTATAGTTTAAAATGTCCAGCCCACATGGGATTATATAACACTGTATTCATAGTTTATAGTTTAAAATGTCCGGCCCACATGGGATTATAAAACACTGTATTCATAGTTTATAGTTTAAAATGTCCAGCCCACATGGGATTATAAAACACTGTGTTTATAGTTTAAAATGTCCGGCCCACATGGGATTATAAACACTGTATTCATAGTTTATAGTTTAAAATGTCCAGCCCACATGGGATTATATAACACTGTATTCATAGTTTATAGTTTAAAATCTCCAGCCCACATGGGATTATAATATACTGTGTTTATAGTTTATAGTTTAAAATGTCCAGCCCACATGGGATTATAAAACACTGTGTTTGTAGTTTAAGATGTCCAGGTTAACAGAGAAAGGTTGTAAAATTGTGTAAAATGTTTTATATTTAATGTATTTATTTTTCCTAATGTCTTTTTGTCCCTTCAGGGGTTCCTTCCTGACTAAGAAGCAGGACCAGGCCGCCAGGAAGATCATGAGATTCCTACGCCGATGCCGACACCGGTCAGTGACCTCACAGTGACCTCACAGTGACCTCACAGCGACGTCACAGTGATATGAGTGATATCAGAGAGAAATCATTTTTGGTAATTCAGAATTTTGTCACTTTTTAATGTTACTGAATGTTTTTCCTCTCTTCTCTCTCTCTCTCTCCAGGATTAAAGAGTTGAAACAGACTAAGGAGTTAGAGAGGAGAGGGCTTACCACCTAACTCCTCCTCTTACCCCTCCTTTATCCTGCCATCCGCCACAGGAGAGAGGGATGACTGATGGAGAAGAGAGAGGGATGACTGATGGAGAAGAGAGAGGGGCCTGGTTGCCCTCCATCACCCCATCCAACTTTATGCCTCTGTCACTCCTCCTCCTCCTCTCCTCCTCCTCCTCTCCTCCTCTCCTTATCCTCCTCTCCTCCTCCTCTCCTCTCCTCCTCTCATCCTCCTCTCCTCCTTCTCTTCATCCCTCTCATGATGATATCATGCTACTTCTGCAAGAATGCAAACAGCGAAGGGATGGAGAGAGAGAAGTAAAAAAGGGAGAGAGAGACTCCTGCCTTATCCCTTTGTTCCGCTGCGGAGAGGAGCAGGGACCTGATGGAATCTGTTTATTCCTTATTTCAACATGTTTTTTTAAATCTATTTCTGGGCAAAACAAGACAACTGCAGCTTCTAACTGAATGTATGGAACGTAAAAATATATATATATATATACACATATATATTCTACAGATATCAAATACTACATGTCACTGCTTTTGTGTGATTCATTGGGGCAGGTATTGTACGTGTCTGAAGTGATAGCCGCTGAGACAGTAGGACTGAACAGAACACTTAAAAGTCTTAAAACAGGGAGATATCTTGACCCAAACTAACCAACGACCGGGTTGGTATAGAACCTCTATAGAATGGCATTACAACCATGTTAGTATAGATAGAACCAGTATAGATCTAGACCACCTAGAGAGAAACCAGCCCATGTTAGTATAGATAAAACCAGTATAGATCTAGACCACCTAGAGAGATACCACCTCATGTTAGTATAGATAGAACCAGTATAGATCTAGACCACCTAGAGAGAAACCACCTCATGTTAGTGTAGATAGAACCAGTATAGATATAGACCACCTAGAGAGAAACCACCTCATGTTAGTGTAGATAGAACCAGTATAGATCTAGACCACCTAGAGAGACACCACCTCATGTTAGTATAGATAGAACCAGTATAGATCTAGACCACCTAGAGAGAAACCAGCCCATGTTAGTATAGATAGATCTAGACCACCTAGAGAGACCACCCCATGTTAGTGTAGATAGAACCAGTATAGATATAGACCACCTAGAGAGAAACCACCTCATGTTAGTGTAGATAGAACCAGTATAGATATAGACCACCTAGAGAGAAACCACCTCATGTTAGTGTAGATAGAACCAGTATAGATCTAGACCATCTAGAGAGAAACCACCTCATGTTAGTGTAGATAGAACCAGTATAGATCTAGACCACCTAGAGAGAAACCACCTCATGTTAGTGTAGATAGAACCAGTATAGATCTAGACCACCTAGAGAGAAACCACCTCATGTTAGTGTAGGTAGAACCAGTATAGATCTAGACCACCTAGAGAGAAACCACCTCATGTTAGTGTAGATAGAACCAGTATAGATCTAGACCACCTAGAGAGAAACCACCTCATGTTAGTGTAGATAGAACCAGTATAGATCTAGACCACCTAGAGAGAAACCACCAGGTGTCCCAAAGTCTTAAAGAAAACGAACCAATCAACTGACAATTTTACTAACTAGTCAGTTATAGAAGCTAGGAGGGGTTTGGAGGAGGGGTTAGGAGGGTGCTAGGAGGGTTTGGAGGGGTTAGGAGGAGGGGCTAGGAGGGGTTAGGAGGGGTTTGGAGGAGGGGTTAGGAGGGGTTTGGAGGAGGGGTTTGATGATAATGAAGACAGTAAGGTTTCAGGTTGTGCTGTAGGAGCATTATAGGTTGGTTGCTGTAACGTTGCAGGGTGGTTGTAGGAGCATTATAGGTTGGTTGCTGTAACGTTGCAGGGTGGTTGTAGGAGGGTTTTGGTCTGCGAGAGACTAAACGCCCTGATCCTTTACATTATCAGGGTCATAGGGTTAAAGGTTAAAGGTCAGGCTAACACAACGTCCTTAACTCATCCTTTACACTGTCAGGGTCATAGGGTTAAAGGTCAGGGGTTAAAGGTCAGGGATTGAGCACAATAATCAGAATATTAAATATTTTTGTGTCTAAGGAGATGAAATGTTAATTTGACTGATTTAAAAAACGTGTCTTCAAACCCTTTTGCCGGACAACACAGAAAGATGTTTACCAACACACAATTATTACACACACTGGGTTATACACTGATTACATGTATGGTTTATACACTGTATTCAGGGTTTATAAACTGTATTCAGGGTTTATAAACTGTATTCATGGTGTATTCATGGTTTATAAACTGTATCCATGGTTTATAAACTGTATCCATGGTTTATAAACTGTATTCATGGTTTATAACACACTAACTAACAGTTCATAAACACTCTACGGCGGTAATAACACGTAAATACAAATTTTTACTATTGCACTCTATTACAACCTACCAACTCTGAGAGAAAGAGAAAACCAGACCAAGTGTAGATGTTCTAGAAGGTACTGTCTGGCTGGGCTTGGTTTGGATGTACATAATGTAACATACGATGCAGTCTGCTTGGAGAATTATTATCATTTATATCTCTGTCCTTTATGAGATCTCTCTGCTTGACTGATGAACCTTGGGCTGTTCCCAATGGGCCCCTATTCACTATGTAGTACACTACCCCATAGGACTCTGGTCTAAAGTAGTACACTACCCCATAGGGCTCTGGTCTAATGTAGTACACTACCCATAGGGCTCTGGTCTAAAGTAGTCCACTACCCATAGGGCTCTGGTCTAAAGTAGTCCACTACCCCATAGGGCTCTGGTCTATAGTAGTGCACTACCCCATAGGGCTCTGGTCTAAAGTAGTCCACTACCCCATAGGGCTCTGGTCTAAAGTAGTACACTACCCCATAGGGCTCTGGTCTAAAGTAGTACACTACCCCATAGGGCTCTGGTCTAAAGTAGTGCACTATATAGGGAATAGGGTGCCATTTGGGACGCATTTTCTGGTGTGTTGTTTACTGTAGTGGACCCTATATAGTAGTGCACTACATCAACCAGAGCTTTCTATAAATAGGGAACATGGAGTCATTGGGGATGCGGCCCGTGGTTTCACATTATCTTACTACCTGGGTGTCCCAATAGCTCCCTGTTCACTATATACTAGTGCACTATGTAGGGAATAGGGGACCCTGCTATGAGATTATTATTACTGGTGTTATGTTAATATATTAAACGACTTGAGTTGATTTATTTTGCATGAGTTTGTAACAGTTTTTACATTTTCAAAACTTTTCAAAAATATGATGAAGTATTAAAAAAAGATTTACGTTGTCTATTTTTCTGTTTTTTTTCTGCTGGTGTTTGAGTATTAAATGTTTATTTATGAATATGATGATTCATCTAATTTAAGACATTTACTGATCTGTGGTTTATTATTTTAAATGCAGCCCAAATGGCACCCTATTCCCTATATAGTGCACTACTTTAGACCAGGACCCATAGGGATGTGGTTAAAAGTAGTGCACTAATAAAGGGAAAGGGTGCCATTAGGGAAGCATTGTTTTGTTTCTACTTCCTGTCACTCTGTACATTTGGGTTTCCTTGGCGACGTTCTTTTATGACAGCGAATGTCACAACGACAACATTGGAACTAAATAAACTATAAACCCTCAAAATGGGTGTGTGTCTCTGTGTGTGTGTGTGTGTGTGTGTGTGTCTCTGTGTGTGTGTGCATCTGTCACTCTGTGTGTGTGTGTGTGTGTGTGTGCGCTTCTGTCAGTGTGTGTGTGTGTGTGTGCGCTTCTGTCAGTGTGTGTGTGTGTGTGTGTCTCTGTGTGTGTCTGTGTGTGTGTGCATCTGTCACTGTGTGTGTGCGTGTGCGCTTCTGTCAGTGTGCGTGTGTGTGTGTGTGTGCGCATCTGTTACTGTGTGTCTGTGTGTGCGCATCTGTCACTGTGTGTCTGTGTGTGTGTGTGCGCATCTGTCACTGTGTCTGTGTGTGTGTGTGCGCGCGCGTGTGTGTGTGTGCGCATCTGTCACTGTGTGTGTGTGCGTGTGCGCATCTGTCACTGTGTGTGTGTGCGTGTGCGCATCTGTCACTGTGTGTGTGTGTGCATCTGTCACTGTGTGTGTGTGCGCATCTGTCACTGTGTGTTAAACACATAGAGATAGATAGAGGACTCATCTTTATCTGTGACATCATGGGCAGCTCCATAGAGATAGATAGAGGACTCATCTTTATCTGTGACATCATGGGCAGCTCCATAGAGATAGATAGAGGACTCATCTTTATATCTGTGACATCATGGGCAGCTCCATAGAGATAGATAGAGGACTCATCTTTATATCTGTGACATCATGGGCAGCTCCATAGAGATAGATAGAGGACTCATCTTTATATCTGTGACATCATGGGCAGCTCCATAGAGATAGATAGAGGACTCATCTTTATATCTGTGACATCATGGGCAGCTCCATAGAGATAGATAGAGGACTCATCTTTATATCTGTGCTGATATAGAGCCCCACAGTGGAGTTTTCCCTGTAAATCATAGCGGTTAAACAGGGAAATGGTTCCAATCGGTTTACCACTATTCATTTTTCCCATAGCAGATTTTAGAAAGACAAACTAAGGTGTGTGTTTTGTGTAGTCTTACCCTGGCAGTATGTTTTGATAACCATGTAAATCTCTCTCGGACAAGGTGACTTATCAATATATATGGCTCTATTTACGCTTACGCGATTATAAAATGCTAATTAGCATCAACATGAAATCATGAAAGACTACAAATCCCTGCAAGCTGCTGCAGGTCATCACCTCTAGCTGACCCCTTTACTAACAGGTATTGATCCTACAGGTCATCTCATCTCTAACAGGTATTGATCCTGCAGGTCATCTCTATCAGGTATTGATCCTGCAGGTCATCTCTAACAGGTATTGATCCTGCAGGTCATCACCTTTACTAACAGGTATTGATCCTGCAGGTCATCTCATCTCTAACAGGTATTGATCCTGCAGGTCATCTCTATCAGGTATTGATCCTGCAGGTCATCTCTAACAGGTATTGATCCTGCAGGTCATCACCTTTACTAACAGGTATTGATCCTGCAGGTCATCTCTAACAGGTATTGATCCTGCAGGTCATCTCTAACAGGTATTGATCCTACAGGTCATCTCATCTCTAACAGGTATTGATCCTGCAGGTCATCTCTAACAGGTATTGATCCTGCAGGTCATCTCTAACAGGTATTGATCCTGCAGGTCATCTCTATCAGGTATTGATCCTGCAGGTCATCTCTAACAGGTATTGATCCTGCAGGTCATCTCTAACAGGGATTGATCCTACAGGTCATCTCATCTCTAACAGGTATTGATCCTGCAGGTCATCTCTAACAGGTATTGATCCTGCAGGTCATCTCTAACAGGTATTGATCCTGCAGGTCATCTCTAACAGGTATTGATCCTGCAGGTCATCTCTAACAGGTATTGATCCTACAGGTCATCTCTATCAGGTATTGATCCTACAGGTCATCTCTAACAGGTATTGATCCAGCAGGTCATCTCTAACAGGTATTGATCCAGCAGGTCATCTCTAACAGGTATTGATCCTGCAGGTCATCTCTAACAGGTATTGATCCTGCAGGTCATCTCTAACAGGTATTGATCCTGCAGGTCATCACCTTTACTAACAGGTATTGATCCTACAGGTCATCTCTAACAGGTATTGATCCTGCAGGTCATCACCTTTACTAACAGGTATTGATCCTACAGGTCATCTCTAACAGGTATTGATCCTGCAGGTCATCTCTAACAGGTATTGATCCAGCAGGTCATCTCTAACAGGTATTGATCCTGCAGGTCATCTCTAACAGGTATTGATCCTGCAGGTCATCTCTAACAGGTATTGATCCTGCAGGTCATCTCTATCAGGTATTGATCCTGCAGGTCATCTCTAACAGGGATTGATCCTACAGGTCATCTCATCTCTAACAGGTATTGATCCTGCAGGTCATCTCTAACAGGTATTGATCCTGCAGGTCATCTCTAACAGGTATTGATCCTGCAGGTCATCTCTAACAGGTATTGATCCTGCAGGTCATCTCTAACAGGTATTGATCCTACAGGTCATCTCTATCAGGTATTGATCATACAGGTCATCTCTAACAGGTATTGATCCAGCAGGTCATCTCTAACAGGTATTGATCCTGCAGGTCATCTCTAACAGGTATTGATCCTGCAGGTCATCTCTATCAGGTATTGATCCTACAGGTCATCTCTAACAGGTATTGATCCTGCAGGTCATCTCTAACAGGTATTGATCCTGCAGGTCATCACCTTTACTAACAGGTATTGATCCTACAGGTCATCTCTAACAGGTATTGATCCTACAGGTCATCTCTAACAGGTATTGATCCTGCAGGTCATCTCGAACAGGTATTGATCCAGCAGGTCATCTCTAACAGATATTGATCCTGCAGGTCATCTCTAACAGGTATTGATCCTGCAGGTCATCTCTAACAGGTATTGATCCTACAGGTCATCTCTAACAGGTATTGATCCTGCAGGTCATCACCTTTACTAACAGGTATTGATCCTGCAGGTCATCTCTAACAGGTATTGATCCAGCAGGTCATCTCTAACAGGTATTGATCCTGCAGGTCATCTATAACAGGTATTGATCCAGCAGGTCATCTCTAACAGGTATTGATCCTGCAGGTCATCACCTTTACTAACAGGTATTGATCCTGCAGGTCATCTCTAACAGGTATTGATCCTGCAGGTCATCTCTAACAGGTATTGATCCTACAGGTCATCACCTTTACTAACAGGTATTGATCCTACAGGTCATCACCTTTACTAACAGGTATTGATCCTGCAGGTCATCTCATCTCTAACAGGTATTGATCCTGCAGGTCATCTCTAACAGGTATTGATCCTGCAGGTCATCTCTAACAGGTATTGATCCTACAGGTCATCTCTAACAGGCATTGATCCTGCAGGTCATCTCTAACAGGTATTGATCCTGCAGGTCATCTCTAACAGGTATTGATCCTGCAGGTCATCTATAACAGGTATTGATCCTGCAGGTCATCTCTAACAGGTATTGATCCTGCAGGTCATCACCTTTACTAACAGGTATTGATCCTGCAGGTCATCTCTAACAGGTATTGATCCTGCAGGTAATCTCTAACAGGTATTGATCCTACAGGTCATCTCTAACAGGTATTGATCCTGCAGGTCATCACCTAAACTAACAGGTATTGATCCCACAGGTCATCTCTAACAGGTATTGATCCTGCAGGTCATCTCTAACAGGTATTGATCCTACAGGTCATCACCTTTACTAACAGGTATTGATCCCACAGGTCATCTCTAACAGGTATTGATCCTGCAGGTCATCTCTATCAGGTATTGATCCTACAGGTCAACACCTTTACTAACAGGTATTGATCCTGCAGGTCATCTCTAACAGGTATTGATCCTGCAGGTCATCTCTAACAGGTATTGCTCCTGCAGGTCATCTCTAACAGGTATTGATCCTGCAGGTCATCTCTAACAGGTATTGATCCTGCAGCGTTATGTATGGTATGTATGGTTATTCTCCAGTAGACAGGTTATGTATGGTTCTACTCCAGTAGACAGGTTATGTATGGTTCTACTCCAGTAGACAGGTTATGTATGGTTCTACTGCAGTAGACAGGTTATGTATGGTTCTACTGCAGTAGACAGGTTATGTATGGTTCTACTGCTACAGGTTATGTATGGTTCTACTGCAGTAGACAGGTTATGTATGGTTCTACTGCTACAGGTTATGTATAGTCCTACTGCAGTAGACAGGTTATGTATGGTCCTACTGTAGTAGACAGGTTATGTATGGTTCTACTCCAGTAGACAGGTTATGTTTGGTTCTACTGCTACAGGTTATGTATGGTTCTACTCCAGTAGACAGGTTATGTATGGTTCTACTCCAGTAGACAGGTTATGTATGGTTCTACTGCTACAGGTTATGTACGGTTATACTGCAGTAGACAGGTTATGTATGGTCCTACTGCAGTAGACAGGTTATGTATGGTTCTACTGCCGTAGACAGGTTATGTATGGTTCTACTCCAGTAGACAGGTTATGTATGGTTCTACTGCTACAGGTTATGTATAGTCCTGCTGCAGTAGACAGGTTATGTATGGTCCTACTGCAGTAGACAGGTTATGTATGGTTCTACTGCTACAGGTTATGTATGGTTCTACTCCAGTAGACAGGTTATGTATGGTTCTACTGCCGTAGACAGGTTATGTATGGTTCTACTGCTACAGGTTATGTATAGTCCTACTGCAGTAGACAGGTTATGTATGGTTCTACTCCAGTAGACAGGTTATGTATGGTTCTACTGCAGTAGACAGGTTATGTATAGTCCTCCTCCAGTAGACAGGTTATGTATGGTTCTACTGCAGTAGACAGGTTATGTATAGTCCTTCTCCAGTAGACAGGTTATGTATGGTTCTACTGCCGTAGACAGGTTATGTATGGTTCTACTGCAGTAGACAGGTTATGTATGGTTCTACTGCAGTAGACAGGTTATGTATGGTTCTACTCCAGTAGACAGGTTATGTATGGTTCTACTGCTACAGGTTATGTATGGTTCTACTCCAGTAGACAGGTTATGTATGGTTCTACTGTAGTAGACAGGTTATGTATGGTTCTACTGCCGTAGACAGGTTATGTATGGTTCTACTGCAGTAGACAGGTTATGTATGGTTATACTGCTACAGGTTATGTATGAGTCTACTGCAGTAGACAGGTTATGTATGGTTCTACTCCAGTAGACAGGTTATGTATGGTTCTACTGCAGTAGACAGGTTATGTATGGTTCTACTGCTACAGGTTATGTATGGTTCTACTGCTACAGGTTATGTATGGTTCTACTGCAGTAGACAGGTTATGTATGGTCCTACTCCAGTAGACAGGTTATGTATGGTTCTACTGCTACAGGTTATGTATGGTTCTACTGCTACAGGTTATGTATGGTTCTACTGCAGTAGACAGGTTATGTATGGTTCTACTCCAGTAGACAGGTTATGTATGGTCCTACTGCAGTAGACAGGTTATGTATGGTTCTACTGCAGTAGACAGGTTATGTATGGTCCTACTGCAGTAGACAGGTTATGTATGGTTCTACTGCAGTAGACAGGTTATGTATGGTTCTACTCCAGTAGACAGGTTATGTATAGTCTTTCTCCAGTAGACAGGTTATGTATTGTTCTACTGCAGTAGACAGGTTATGTATGGTTCTACTGCAGTAGACAGGTTATGTATGGTTCTACTCCAGTAGACAGGTTATGTATGGTTCTACTCCAGTAGACAGGTTATGTATTGTTCTACTGCAGTAGACAGGTTATGTATGGTTCTACTGCAGTAGACAGGTTATGTATGGTTCTACTCCAGTAGACAGGTTATGTATGGTTCTACTGCTACAGGTTATGTATGGTTCTACTCCAGTAGACAGGTTATGTATGGTTCTACTCCAGTAGACAGGTTATGTATGGTTCTACTGCAGTAGACAGGTTATGTATGGTTCTACTCCAGTAGACAGGTTATGTATGGGTCTACTGCAGTAGACAGGTTACGTTAGTCAAAGGAATGGAGCTGATCATGGACTACAGGAAAAGGAGGGCCGAACAGGCCCCTGTTAGCGTCGACGAGGCTGAAGTGGAGCGGGTCGAAAGTTTCAAGTTCCTTGGTGTCCACATCACCAACAAACTATCATGGTCCAAGCACACCAAGACACCTTTTCCCCCTCAGGAGACTGAAAAGTTTTGGCATGGGTCCCCAAATCCTCAAAGATTTCTACAGCTGCACCATCAAGAGCATCCTGACGGGTTGCATCACCGCCTGGTATGGCAACTGCTCGGCCTCCGACCGTAAGGTGCTACGGAGGGTAGTGCGTACGGCCCAGTACATCACTGGGGCCAAGCTTCCTGCCATCCAGGACCTCTATACCAGGCGGTGTCAGAGGAAGGCCCAAAAAATTGTTAAAGACTCCAGTCACCCAATTCATAGACTGTTCTCTCTGCTACTGCACATCAAGTGGTACCGGAGCACCAAGTCTAGGACCAAAAGGCTCCTTAACAGCTTCTACCTCCAAGCCATAAGACTGCTTAACAATTAATAAAATGGCCACCCGGACTATTTACATAGACCCCTCCCCCTTTGTTTTTACACTGCTGCTACTCGCTGTTTATTATCTATGCATAGTCACTTTACAAATTACCTCAACTAACCTGTACCCACGCACATTGACTCAGTACCGGTACCCCCTGTATTTCGCCTCGTTATTGTTATGTAATTTAAAAAAAAACATTTCATGTTTTTTTCACTTTAGTTTATTGAGTAAATATTTTCTTAACTCTATTTCTTGAACTGCATTGTTGGTTAAGGGCTTAAGTGTCACAACGTCGACTGAAGGTGGCACCTCTCCTCGTTCGTCGTCGCCGGCCTACTAGCTGCCACCGATCCTCTTTTCATTTTTCTTTTGGTGAGGTCTGGTTTATGTGTGCACCTGTATTGTATTAGATCGTTAGTGGGGGGGGGGTTATTTAGTCTCTCTGTTTAGGTTTGGGGATTGTGCGGGATTGTTTTTGTCTGGTTTGGTTAGGTTGGGGGGGTTTAGGCATTCCCTCTGCATTTTTGTGTGTTAATTAAGGCATACGAGTTTTTCTGTTTTCGCCCTGCCTTACATGTTGTTGGCAGTTTTGGACTGTTGCCTATTAAAACGTGTGTTCACGGACCTTGGTATCCTGCGCCTGACTTCACCCCTCCTGCTGCTTTGAGCTCCTGACATTAAGCGCTTGTAAGTAATCATTTCACGGTAAGGTCTACACCTGTTGGATTCGGCGCATGTGACAAATAACATTTTATTTGATTTAATAAAGTGGCATTGGGGGAGGACAGCTCCTATGACTACACCCCTCCTTTTTATGTGAGGTAGGTCTCAAAACCACGGTACATTTTTTTACATATAAAATGTAAATTCTTTCCTTATTAAAATTAACTTATGAGCTTGGTTCAAATGTTGTACCCCGACAGAACCTCAAATATAAGCTTGTTTTACTCCAATGTTTGTAGAATAGAGAGTGCCTTAGAAAATGAGGTGCAAGTACTCCCAGTCCTTAGCGTTGATCAGTCTGTGCTTGATCATCATCATCTCTCTGAAGACACAGGATTTGGGAGGAGGATGAAATTATCTCCAATTAGAGACAACGAGGACCAGCTGCCTCTAATTGGAGAACATCCCAAACAAAACCCAACATAGAAATACAAAACTAGAACCTGACAACATAGAAAAACTAAACTAGAAAACCCCCCCTGTCACGCCCTGACCTACTCTACCATAGAAAATAACAGCTATCTAAGGTCAGGACGTGACACAGCAACTATGATAGAATGGGTGAGTACTCCTTTCTTTGGCATGTTCACTAACAGTTTCAAAGATTAGTATTTTATTTGACTCTTTCAGATATGGTCCAATGGTCACACAGTATGGAAGTGGAACTAACAGCCAACGTTTCAGTTGGGGATGCAGGATGGGGATTTCATGCTGGCGTCCAACATCCTGCTCTCTGGGAACAACGATGGAAAGATCTCCCTATTGTTCAAATTCCTGAACATGGGGGTTGTTTCCAGAGACTCCTTCAAGGTACAACAGCTGTGTTGGAGCCAGTAAGGAGTTCTGGCAGGACAAACATCACACACAATGATGTGCAGGGATATGTGGCATGGAGCTGTAAGTTATTGATATGGAGGAAGTGATGCAATCCCCACTTTGCTTGTTTTCATTTAGTTTATGTTTCAACTGAAATGCCTAATTGAGAGAATTCTCTTAACCCCTCAAAACATGAGTTTAAAAAAGGCTGGGCAGCAGGCAGGGTACTCCATCCTTCTCTAGTGGAATAAGGACATAGTCAACCGCTTCTCCGTCCTTCTCTAGTGGAATAAGGACATAGTCAACCACTTCTCCGTCCTTCTCTAGTGGAATAAGGACATAGTCAACCGCTTCTCCGTCCTTCTCTAGTGGAATAAGGACATAGTCAACCACTTCTCCATCCTTCTCTAGTGGAATAAGGACATAGTCAACTGCTTCTCCATCCTTCTCTAGTGGAATAAGGACATAGTCAACCGCTTCTCCGTCCTTCTCTAGTGGAATAAGGACATAGTCAACCACTTCTCCATCCTTCTCTAGTGGAATAAGGACATAGTCAACTGCTTCTCCATCCTTCTCTAGTGGAATAAGGACATAGATTTATCCTGCCTGGTTGGCCCTGTCCGGGGGGTTTCGTAGGACGGTGTCTCCTGATCCCTCCTGTCTCAGCCTCCAGTATTTATGCTGCAGTAGTTTATGTGTCGGGGGGGGCTAGGGTCAGTCTGTTACATCTGGAGTATTTCTCCTGTCTTATCCGGTGTCCTGTGTGAATTTAAGTACTCACTCACTCACTCAGCAGAGGACCTGAGCCCTAGGACCATGCCTCAGGGCTACCTGGCCTGATGACTCCTTGGTGTCCCCAGTCCACCTGGCCGTGCTGCTGCTCCAGTTTCAACTGTTCTGCCTGCGGCTATGGAACCCTGACCTGTTCACCGGACGTGCTACCTGTCCCAGACCTGCTGTTTTCAACTCTCTAGAGACAGCGGGAGCGGTAGATACTCTGAATGCTTGGCTATGAAAAGCCAACTTTACTCCTGAGGTGCTGACCTGTTGCACCCTCGACAACTACTGTGATTATTATTATCTGACCCTGCTGGTCATTTATGAACATTTGAACATCTTGGCCATGTTCTGTTATAATCTCCACCCGGCACAGCCAGAACAGGACTGGCCACCCCTCATAGCCTGGTTCATCTCTAGGTTTCTTCCTAGGTTTTGGCCTTTCTAGGGAGTTTTACTGAATTAAATAAACCTAATTTACTTATAAATAGCTATTGTAAATAACCTAATGTTATCATGTCTTGTAGACTCCCCTCTACTCAATCCAGCTGTAAATAGACCTGATTAATACTTTGTCACTCATGAATGTTGTCTAAATACCACCAAATGGTTTGTTCTATGATTGGCTTTCATATCAAAATAAACTATTTGTGGAATTCAACCTTTTGTCTGTGAACATCAGCTGTTTCCATTAAACAGTGGGTTAGAGTTAGCGAACACAAAAATAAACACTGAATTCTCTAGGTCAGTCTGCCAGGTGTGAATCCTTTATAGTGGCCCTGCCGAAGCATGCCATGCTGCCAACAGATGAACTAGCATGCCTGTATTCCATATGGTCTTCTCACTGTTCCTCGCTCTCATCCAGGGCTAATGGATTGTTCCTCAGGTTTCCAGGCAGTAAGTGTATCAACAGTGCATTCGGAAAGTATTCAGACCCCTTGACTTTTTCCACATTTTGTTGTTACAGCCTTATTCTAAAATGGATGAAATAGTTTTTCCCCCTCACCCATCTACACACAATACCCCATAATGACAAAGCAAAAACAGGTTTTTAGAAATGTTTGTTAATTTATTAAAAATAAAAAAACTGAACACATTTACATTAGTATTCAGACCCTTTACTTTGTTGAAGCACCTTTGGCAGCGATTACAGCCTCGAGTCTTCTTGGGTATGACGCTACAAGCTTGGCACACCTGTATTCGGGGAGTTTCTCCCATTCTTCTCTGCAGATCCTCTCAATCTCTGTCAGGTTGGATGGGGAGCGTCGCTGCACAGCTATTTTCAGGTCTCTCCAGAGATGTTTGATTGGGTTCAAGCCCGGGCTCTGGCTGGGCCACTCAAGGACATTCAGAGACTTGTCCTGAAGCAACTCCTACGTTGTCTTGGCTGTGTGCTTACGAGTCGTTGTCCTGTTGATGGATGAACCTTCACCCCAGTCTGAGGTCCTGAGCACCCTGACCAAGGCCTTTCTCCCCTGATTGCTGAGTTTGGCCAGCCAGCTCTAGAAAGAATCTCTGTGGTTCTAAACTTTTTAGGTTAGGCTAATGCGATTAGCATGAGGCTGTAAGTAACAAGAACATTTCCCAGGACATAGACATGTCTGATATTGTCAGAAAGCTTAAATTCTTGTTAATCTAACTGCACTGTCCAATGTACAGTAGCTACTACAGTGAAAGAATACCATGCTATTGTTTGAGAAGAGTGCAGTTGTGAACTTGAAAAGTTATTAATAAACAAATTAGGCACATTTGGGCAGTCTTGATACAAAATGTTGAACAAATGCAATGGTTCATTGGATCAGTCTAAAACTTTGCACATACACAGCTGCCATCTAGTGGCCAAAATCTAAATTGCAACTGGGCTGGAATAATACATTATGGCCTTTCTCTTGCATTTCAAAGATGATGGTACATTGGTTTTTTTAGACGGTTGTTTTTTTTTGTATTATCTTTTACCAGATCTATTGTGTTATATTCTCCTACATTCATTTCACATTTCCACAAACTTCAAAGTGTTTCCTTTGAAATGGTACCAAGAATATGCATATCCTTGCTTCAGGTCCTGAGCTACAGGCAGTTAGATTTGGGTATGTCATTTTAGGCGAAAATTGAAAAAAGCGACGGATCCTTATTAACCTGTAACTGAGTAACTTAAGAAGTTCCTCTGTCCAGTGTCTGTGTTCTTTTGCCCATCTTAGTCTTTTCTTTTTATTGGCCAGTCTGAGATATGGCTTTTTCTCTGCAACTCTGCCTAGAAGGCCAGCATCCCGGAGTCGCCTCTTCACTGTTGACATTGAGACTGGTGTTTTGTGGGTACTATTTAATGAAGCTGCCAGCTGAGGACTTGTGAGGAGTCCGTTTCTCAAACTAGACACTCTAATGTACTTGCCCTCTTGTTCAGTTGTGCACCGGGCCTCCCACTCCTCTTTCTATTCTGGTTAGAGCCAGTTTGCACTGTTCTGTGAAGGGAGTAGTACACAGTGTTGTACCAGATCTTCAGTTTCTTGGCAATTTCTCACATGGAATAGTCTTCATTTCTCAGAACAAGAATAGACTGATGGGTTTCAGAAGAAAGTTCTTTGTTTCTGACCATTTTGAGCCTGTAATCGAAACCACACAAATACTGATGCTCCAGATACTCAACTAGTCTAAAGAAGGCCAGTTTTATTGCTTCTTTAACCAGCCCAACAGTTTTCAGCTGTGCTAATATAATTGCAAAAGGGTTTTCTAATGATCCATTAGCCTTTTAAAATGATAAACTTGGATTAGCTAACACAACGTGGCATTGGAACACAGGAGTGATGGTTGCTGATAATGGGCCTCTGTACGCCTATGTAGATACTCCATTAAAAATCAGCCGTTTCCAGCTACAATAGTCATTTACAACATTAACAATGTCTACACTGTTTTTCTGATCAATTTGATGTTATTTTAATGGACAAAACGTGCTTTTCTTTAAAAAACAAGGACATTTCTAAGTGACCCCAAACTTTTGAACGGTAGTGTACATTCTTACATTGTGCCAAATAAAGGAAACTGAATTTAAAAAATGTTTTAATTGATATTGAAAGAGCAATGACTGAATTAGATAAAGATAGAGAGACATGGAAGGGATGTGTTCATACAAGTGAGATAACAAAACAAGGACAGTCTACTAGATCAACAGGATAACACCTGCTCTAGGGTCAGTCTCCTCTCCCCTCATCCCAACAGTAACCATCAGTGGGACCAATACCAAACTGACCTGGGATCAGTGTTACTAAGAGAGTACCGATCAGAGACAGGAGAACAGGCATTAACATTCCATAAACAAAATGGTTATTTCAATAACTAGAAGGAAAACACCTTTCATGTTTCAACATTACCAATACAGACCAATCAATATTAAGAAAGACAAAGTCCTGGACATAGTTTGACACCAAAAGAGAGAGAGAGAGAGGACAAGAGATGAGAGAGACAGAGAGAGAGAGAGACATTCATTGACAGTATGTAGAATCAGCTGATGTTTAACTTGACATAGAGAGGAGGATGTCTGAGACCTGAGTATCAGGGACGGGGTGAAGCTGTTTCCCATGAGGAGAAGGTACTGACCTTTGGCCATCACAACCCCTGTCTGACACTTTGGATTATCTGGAAGATAGCTGAGAGAGAGAGACGGAGAGAGACGGAGAGAGAGAGAGAGAGAGAGACGGAGAAAGAGAGAGACGGAGAGAGAGAGAGACGGAGAGAGAGAGAGAAAGAGACGGAGAGCGAGAGAGACGAAGAGAGAGACGGAGAGAGACGGAGAGAGATAAAGAGAGAAAGAGAGAGAGGGAGAGAGAGAGAGAAATAGACAGCTGCATGTGAGCTCCTGCATTTTTCAGCATGTTTAAAAAAATAAATATAGATTTAGTTAGATAAACTTGGATTATTCGGCCAAGACATATACAGCATACTAACCTCCACAACAAAACTACAAACCTGATGTTGGACAAACCACCTGGAAGGATTCCTACTACCAAAGATTCTTATTTCCAAGCTATACAGCAAATGCTCTGACAAACAAACAACAGAAACCTGAAAACATCATCCAACCTGGAACCTGAAAACACCATCCAACCTGGAACCTGAAAACACCATCCAACCTGGAACCTGAAAACATCATCCAACCTGGAACCTGAAAACACCATCCAACCTGGAACCTGAAAACACCATCCAACCTGGAACCAACCTGGAACCTGAAAACACCATCCAACCCGGAACCTGAAAACACCACCCAACCCGGAACCTGGAAACACCATCCAACCTGGAACTTGAAAACACCATCCAACCTGGAACCTGAAAACACCATCCAACCTGGAACCTGAAAACACCATCCAACCTGGAACCAACCTGGAAGCTGAAAACACCACCCAACCTGGAACCTGAAAACACCATCCAACCTGGAACCTGAAAACACCACCCAACCTGGAACCTGAAAACACCAACCAACCTGGAACCTGAAAACACCACCCAACCTGGAAACACCATCCAACCTGGAACCTGGAAACACCATCCAACCTGGAACCAGAAAACACCCCAACCCCCCCCCCCCCCACGCCCTCCTGACAACCCCCCCAAATTACCCACCGGACATCCAGACGGAGAAAGATAAGAAACCTTTCAAAGGTTTGAAGACGGGACAGAACCGTGAACGCCTGTTTACAGATCTTACCAGTTACAGAACAAGAGCAAACTTAATATTTCATACCAAACGAGGGCACATAAGGAAAAGGGTTATTTGCAAACATGTCCCTTTCTCAAAAAAGAGAGGCATCAGCCAAGGATGTCAGATCAGCATTTTGAAGAAGCTGACTAGGTCAGCCTACCAGCCTCCCAGTCTGCTCCAGCCCAGGTCAACCTCCCAGTCTGCTCCAGCCCAGGTCAACCTACCAGCCTCCCAGTCTGCTCCAGGTCAGCCTCCCAGTCTGCTCCAGTCTCCCAGTCTGCTCCAGTCTCCCAGTCTGCTCCAGTCTCCCAGTCTACCAGTCTGCTCCAGTCTGCTCCAGTCTACCAGTCTGCTCCAGTCTGCTCCAGTCTCCCAGTCTGCTCCAGTCTCCCAGTCTGCTCCAGTCTCCCAGTCTGCTCCAGTCTCCCAGTCTGCTCCAGTCTACCAGTCTGCTCCAGTCTGCTCCAGCCTACCAGTCTGCTCCAGTCTCCCAGTCTGCTCCAGTCTCCCAGTCTGCTCCAGTCTGCTCCAGCCCAGGTCAACCTACCAGCCTCCCAGTCTGATCCAGCCCAGGTCAGAATACCAGCCTCCCAGTCTGCTCCAGCCCAGGTCTGCCTCCCAGTCTGCTCCAGTCCAGGTCAGCCTCCCAGCCTCCCAGTCTGCTCCAGCCCAGGTCAACCTACCAGCCTCCCAGTCTGCTCCAGCCCAGGTTAACCTACCAGCCTCCCAGTCTGCTCCAGTCCAGGTTAACCTACCAGCCTCCCAGTCTGCTCCAGCCCAGGTCAGAATACCAGCCTCCCAGTCTGCTCCAGCCCAGGTCAGAATACCAGCCTCCCAGTCTGCTCCAGCCCAGGTCAACCTACCAGTCTGCTCCAGCCCAGGTCAACCTCCCAGTCTGCTCCAGCCCAGTTCAGCCTACCAGCCTCCCAGTCTGCTCCAGCCCAGGTCAGAATACCAGCCTCCCAGTCTGCTCCAGTCCAGGTAAACCTACCAGCCTACCAGTCTGCTCCAGCCCAGGTCAACCTACCAGCCTCCCAGTCTGCTCCAGCCCAGGTCAGAATACCAGCCTCCCAGTCTGCTCCAGCCCAGGTCAGAATACCAGCCTCCCAGTCTGCTCCAGCCCAGGTCAGCCTCCCAGTCTGCTCCAGCCCAGGTCAGAATACCAGCCTCCCAGTCTGCTCCAGCCCAGGTCAGCCTCCCAGCCTCCCAGTCTGCTCCAGCCCAGGTCAGCCTCCCAGCCTACCAGCCTCCCAGTCTGCTCCAGCCCAGGTCAGCCTCCCAGCCTACCAGCCTCCCAGTCTGCTCCAGTCTCCCAGTCAAACCAACCCAGAGCTACGCTATTAATACTTTGAAACTCGGAAACTGTAGAAACAAACACTGAAACGCAAGAAATTGAATTACAACAATAAGACACCTGATGAAATTGAGTGTGCTAGCTGTGAAATCGCAGTGCTAGCTGTGCCACTAGAGATCCTGGTTCCAGGCACTGTTGCAGCCGGCCGCGACCGGGAGACCCATGGGGCGGCGCACAATTGGCCCAGCAGGGATGGGTTTGGCCGGCAGGGATATCCTTATCCCATCGCGCGCTAGCGACTCCTGTGGCGTGCCGGGTGCAGTGCACGCTGACACGGTCACCAGGTGTACGGTGTTTCCTCCGACACATTGGTGCGGCTGGCTTCCGGGTTAAGTTGGCATTGTGTCAAGAAGCAGTGCGGCTTGGTTGTGCTGTGTTTCAGAGGACGCATGGTTCTCGACCTTCGCCAATCCCGAGTCCGTACGGGAGTTGCAGCGATGAGACAAAACTAACTACCAATTGGATACCACGGAATTTGGGAGAAAAAGGGGGTAAAAAAAATGTAAATATGAAAAAATGTAAAATTACTTGCTTTATTGACTTTAAAAAGGCATTTCATTATATTTGGCACAAAGCGCTATTCTTCAAAATTATCCAAAGTGGGCTTAGTGATAAGGTGTATGACTTAATAAAATGAATGTACACAGAAAACAAGTGTGCAATGAAAATAAAAAAACCAAGAACATAATTATTTTCACAACGTCGAGGTGTGAGACAAGGTTGCAGTTTGAGTCCAAACCTTTTCAACATTTATATCAATGAATTAGCTGACATGTTGGACTATTCTCCAGCCCCAGGACTCACACTATTTGACACAGAGGTGAAATATCTGCTATATGCTGATGACTTGGTTCTTCTATCACCAACCAAAGAAGGTCTTCAACAGAACATTAATATTCTATATTGCCATAATTGGGCCCTGGCAGTACATTTCTAAAAAACGAAAATCATGATTATCCAGAGAGAACCCAGATGTCAGAAACACAAATATAAATTCACCTTTAACAACACCATAATTGAACACACAAAAAAAATGACTCATGCCTTGGTCTGACCATACCTGCATGGGGAAACTTTAATATGGCAGTCAAAGAAGCAGCCGGCAGAGCGTTGAATGCAATAAAAACAAAATGATTCAAAATCAACATCCCAATTACAATTTGGACCAAAATATTTGACAGTGTAATCCTACCAATAGCTCTTTACGGAAGTGAGGTTTGGGGGCCACTCAATAAACTGGACTTTAAAATGTGGGACGAACATCCAATTGAATCCCTACATGCAGAATTCTGTCGGAAAATACATCTAAATACATCTACATCTAAATTCAAGTCCAAATTCAAGTCTCCAATTTAAAATACTTCAAACCCAAGAGCAGAGCCCAGAAACGAGCCCTCTCAGTCAGCTGATGTTGGACCTCACCAACCAAGCTGACACCAGCACTGTCACGCCCTGACCAGCAGAGGGAGTAGTGGTGTAGTATTTTGGTCAGGACGTGGCAGAAGAAGTCTGTATGTGTTATCTAGTATGTCTGTTTCTGTGTTAGTCTTGTGACTCCTGATCAGGAACAGCTGGGGATCGTTGTTCCTGATTGGGAGTCATATATTTAGGAGTATGTTTGTCACTTGGGTTTGTGGGTGGTTGTGCTAACACTGCTAGTCCTTTTGTTTGTGGTAAGCCTGTTAGCCTGTCGTGAGTTGTGTTTATTGTTTTCCTGTGTATACTTTGCTTTAATTTATTATTCTTTACATTAAAAGATGAGTATCCACATTCCGCCTGCAGTTTGGTCCATTCAACACGGCTTCAACAAGTATGACAAGCACTGCTTCAAAAGAAACAATTCCAATAAACAAAATCATGAACCAATCAAATGACTTCTCTTTACAACATTGGAAAAACTATGATATCTGGCCCTAAACAGAGAATATGACTTGGCTGATTATCTCTACTCTGTTCAGAGATACGAAGCAGAGACAGATCCTTACCAAGTACAGGCTGAGTGACCACCGATTGGCAATAGAAACCGGCAGACATAAAAAGACATGACTACCCAAAGAGGAGCGTGTATGTGGTCACTGCACGACAGGAGAGGTAGAAACAGAGACACACAGAGAGAGAGAGAGAGAGAGAGACACACACACAGAGAGAGAGAGAGAGACACACACAGAGAAAGAGAGAGAGAGAGACACACACACACACAGAGAGAGAGAGAGAGAGAGAGAGACACAGAGAGAGAGAGAGAGACACACACAGAGAGAGAGAGACACACACACAGAGAGAGAGAGAGAGACACACGAGAGAGAGAGAGACACACACAAGAGAGAGAGAGACAGAGAGAGACACAGAGCGAGAAAGACACAGAGAGAGACACAGAGAGAGACAGAGACAGAGTATTCATATCGACACACACTTACCTTGTCCACACATTAAAGCACAATTCAGAGTCCATAGTGACCATCTCTGTCTCTGTCTAATATATATATATATATATACACACACTGCTCAAAAAAATAAAGGGAACACTAAAATAACACATCCTAAATCTGAATGAATGAAATAATCTTATTAAATACTTTTTTCTTTACATAGTTGAATGTGCTGACAACAAAATCACACAAAAATAATCAATGGAAATCCAATTTATCAACCCATGGAGGTCTGGATTTGGAGTCACACTCAAAATTAAAGTGGAAAACCACACTACAGGCTGATCCAACTTTGATGTAATGTCCTTAAAACAAGTAAAAATGAGGCTCAGTAGTGTGTGTGGCCTTCACGTGCCTGTATGACCTCCCTACAACGCCTGGGCATGCTCCTGATGAGGTGGCGGATGGTCTCCTGAGGGATCTCCTCCCAGACCTGGACTAAAGCATCCGCCAACTCCTGGACAGTCTGTGGTGCAACATGGCGTTGGTGGATGGAGCGAGACATGATGTCCCAGATGTGCTCAATTGGATTCAGGTGTGGGGAACGGGCGGGCCAGTCCATAGCATCAATGCCTTCCTCTTGCAGGAACTGCTGACACACTCCAGCCACATGAGGTCTAGCATTGTCTTGCATTAGGAGGAACCCAGGGCCAACCGCACCAGCATATGGTCTCACAAGGGGTCTGTGGATCTCATCTCGGTACCTAATGGCAGTCAGGCTACCTCTGGCGAGCACATGGAGGGCTGTGCGGCCCCCCCAAAGAAATGCCACCCCACACCATGACTGACCCACCGCCAAACCGGTCATGCTGGAGGATGTTGCAGGCAGCAGAACGTTCTCCACGGCGTCTCCAGACTCTGTCACGTGATCAGTGTGAACCTGCTTTCATCTGTGAAGAGCACAAGGCGCCAGTGGCGAATTTGCCAATCTTGGTGTTCTCTGGCAAATGCCAAACGTCCTGCACGGTGTTGGGCTGTAAGCACAACCCCCACCTGTGGACGTCGGGCCCTCATACCACCCTCATGGAGTCTGTTTCTGACCGTTTGAGCAGACACATGCACATTTGTGGCCTGCTGGAGGTCATTTTGCAGGGCTCTGGCAGTGCTCCTCCTGCTCCTCCTTCCACAAAGGCGGAGGTAGCGGTCCTGCTGCTGGGTTGTTGCCCTCCTACGGCCTCCTCCACGTCTCCTGATGTACTGGCCTGTCTCCTGGTAGCGCCTCCATGCTCTGGACACTACGCTGACAGACAGCAAACCTTCTTGCCACAGCTCGCATTGATGTGCCATCCTGGATGAGCTGCACTACCTGAGCCACTTGTGTGGGTTGTAGACTCCGTCTCATGCTACCACTAGAGTGAAAGCACCACCAGCATTCAAAAGTGACCAAAACATCAGCCAGGAAGCAGAGGAACTGAGAAGTGGTCACCACCTGCAGAACCACTCCTTTATTGGGGGTGTCTTGCTTATTGCCTATAATTTCCACCTGTTGTCTATTCCATTTGCACAACAGCATGTGAAATGTATTGTCAATCAGTGTTGCTTCCTAAGTGGACAGTTTGATTTCACAGAAGTGTGATTGACTTGGAGTTACATTGTGTTGTTTAAGTGTTCCCTTAATTTATATATATATATTAATAAATTATATATATATATATATATATATATATATATATATATATATATGTCTATATCTCTGTGGCTCTGTGACCGAGCACATCCCACTGTCTCCACGTCCTTCTGTCCAACTGAATGTGATGGTGCAGAAATAGAGAATTATGAAAGCTAACAGTCCAATATTGTAGAACACGGGTGGGCGATGCGTTTTGGACTGACAAGCACTTTAACTTCTCTGGGCTACGTGGGATGCTAGCGTCCCACCTGCGGGACACACTATTCAACAGCCAGTGAAATAGCATGGCGCGAAATACAAAACAACAAAAATCTCAATTTCATTTTCTCAAACAAATCAACTATTTTACACCATTTTAAAGAAACTTCTCGTTAATCTAACCACATTGTCCGATTTCAAAAAGGCTTTGCGGCGAAAGCATAAAATTAGATTATGTTAGGACATAAACTTCACAAGAAAAACCACACAGCCATTTTCCAAGCAAGGACATGCATCACAAAAAACAAAAATACAGCTAAAATATTCACTAACCTTTGATGATCTTCATCAGATGGCACTCATAGGACTTCATGTTATACAATACATGTATGTTTTGCTCAATAAAGTTAATATTTATATCCAAAAACCCCATTTTACATTGGCGCGTGATGTTCAGAAAATGTATTGCCACCCAAAACCACCAGTGAATGAGCACATCAATTTACAAAAATACTCATCATAAACGTTGATAAAATTTACAACAGTTATTGAAAGAATTATAGATATACTTCTCCTTAATGCAACCACTGTTTCAGCTTTTAAAATAGCTTTACGGAGTAAGCACATTTTTCAATATTCTGAGTACATAGCTCAGCCATCAAAGCAAGCTATACAGATACCCGCCAAGTTCTGGGGTCAACTAAACTCAGAATTAGTATTATAAATATTCTCTTACCTTTGCTGATCTTTGTCAGAATGTACTCCCAGGACTCCTACATCCACAATAAATTTTATTTTTGTTCGAAATACTCCATATTTATGTCCAAATACCTCCGTTTTGTTCATGCGTTCAGATCACTATCCAAAGACATAACGCGTGAGCGTAAATCCAGACACGAAAAGTCAAATAGTTCCATTACCGTTCGTAGAAACATGTCAAACGATGTTTACAATCAATCCTTAGGGTCTTTTTAACATAAAACATCGATAATATTCCAACCGGACAATAGCGTATTCATTACAGAGGAAAAAGAAGGAGCGGCGTGCCAAACGTGCCCGTACAGTAAACAACTCACTGGTCCCAGGCAGTCCACTCATTGACTGAGCTCCTATTTTCTGCCCAGTAACAGGAGAATGATGGAAAAACTTTCTGAAGGCTGTTGACAGCCAATGGAAGCCTTAGGAAGTGGAACGTGACCCCACAGACACTGTAGTTTCGATAGGGATTCAAAAGAAGAACTACAATTCTCAGATTTCCACACTTCCTGGTTGGATTTTTCTCAGGTTTTTGCCTGCCATATGAGTTCTGTTATACTCACAGACATCATTCAAACAGCTTTAGAAACTTCAGAGTGTTTTCTGTCCAAATCTACTAATAATATGCAAATATTTGACTCTGGGCCCGAGTATCAGGCAGTTTACTCTGGGCACGCTTTTCATCCGAAAATGGGAAAAGGTGCCATTTCAGGCTCATAACTTGTTATTTAAGGGACAGGGTGCCATTTCAGACTCATAACATGTTATATAAGGGACAGGGTGCCATTTCAGACATGTTATATAAGGGACAGGGTGCCATTTCAGACTCATAACATGTTATATAAGGGACAAGGTGCCATTTCAGACACATAACATGTTATATAAGGGACAGGGTGCCATTTCAGACATGTTATATAAGGGACAGGGTGCCATTTCAGACTCATAACATGTTATATAAGGGACAGGGTGCCATTTCAGACTCATAACATGTTATATAAGGGACAGGGTGCCATTTCAGACTCATAACATGTTATATAAGGGACAAGGTGCCATTTCAGACATGTTATATAAGGGACAGGGTGCCATTTCAGACTCATAACATGTTATATAAGGGACAAGGTGCCATTTCAGACGACTCATAACATGTTATTTAAGGGCCATGGTGCCATTTCAGACTCATAACATGTTATATAAGGGACAAGGTGCCATTTCAGACACATAACATGTTATATAAGGGACAGGGTGCCATTTCAGACATGTTATATAAGGGACAGGGTGCCATTTCAGACTCATAACATGTTATATAAGGGACAGGGTGCCATTTCAGACTCATAACATGTTATATAAGGGACAGGGTGCCATTTCAGACTCATAACATGTTATATAAGGGACAAGGTGCCATTTCAGACATGTTATATAAGGGACAGGGTGCCATTTCAGACTCATAACATGTTATATAAGGGACAAGGTGCCATTTCAGACGACTCATAACATGTTATTTAAGCGACATGGTGCCATTTCAGACTCATAACATGTTATCTAAGGGACAAGGTGCCATTTCAGACGACTCATAACATGTTATTTAAGGGACATGGTGCCATTTCAGACTCATAACATGTTATATAAGGGACAAGGTGCCATTTCAGACTCATAACATGTTATATAAGGGACAGGGTGCCATTTCAGACATGTTATATACGGGACAAGGTGCCATTTCAGACTCATAACATGTTATACACACACACACACACAGTCTGTCACTTACCTGATCCACACATCACAAAGAGAAAGAGAGCTAGGAGCCAGGGACCTACAGGAGACCTCTCCTCATTCACCACATGCTGTAACACAGAGAGACAGGACAGGGTTAATACCAGAGAGGACAGGGTTAATACCAGACAGGACAGGGTTAATACCAGAGAGGACAGGGTTAATACCAGACAGGACAGGGTTAATACCAGACAGGACAGGCTTAATACCAGAGAGGACAGGACAGGGTTAATACCAGAGAGGACAGGGTTAATACCAGAGAGGACAGGACAGGGTTAATACCAGAGAGGACAGGGTTAATACCAGACAGGACAGGGTTAATACCAGAGAGGACAGGACAGGGTTAATACCAGAGAGGACAGGGTTAATACCAGAGAGGACAGGACAGGGTTAATACCAGAGAGGACAGGACAGGGTTAATACCAGACAGGACAGGGTTAATACCAGAGAGGACAGGGTTAATACCAGAGAGGACAGGGTTAATACCAGAGAGGACAGGGTTAATACCAGAGAGGACAGGGTTAATACCAGAGAGGACAGGACAGGGTTAATACCAGAGAGGACAGGGTTAATACCAGACAGGACAGGGTTAATACCAGAGAGGACAGGACAGGGTTAATACCAGAGAGGACAGGACAGGGTTAATACCAGAGAGGACAGGGTTAATACCAGAGAGAGAGAGAGAGAGAGAGAATACCACAGAGAGAGAGAGAATACCAGAGAGAGGGAGAGAGAGAGAGACAGGGTTAATACCAGAGAGAGAGAGAGAGAAAATACCACAGAGAGAGAGAGAGAGAGAGAGAGAGACAGGGTTAATACCAGAGAGAGAGAGAGAGAGAGAGAGAGAGAGAGAGAGAGAGAGAGAGAGAGGGAGAGAGAGAGAGAGAGAGACAGGGTTAATACCAGAGAGAGAGAGAGAGAGAGATCACTGCTGTTGCCACACTGCCCCCAGGACTGACAGCTCATGAGAGACAGTTTCTTACTGATTGGTGTCTAGTAATATTGGTTACATGTATTGGGAGAATGTGTAGAAAATGTGTTCATTGTTTTGGTAGAATTTGTCTGGACACTTAAAAG
Organism: Salmo trutta; assembly: GCF_901001165.1. NCBI lineage: Eukaryota > Metazoa > Chordata > Actinopteri > Salmoniformes > Salmonidae > Salmo > Salmo trutta. The sequence goes on along the minus strand of NC_042964.1, from coordinate 470,246 downwards.
GTGTGAAAATCCTATCAAAAAGAGTACATTAGTTATTATAGTCATACATTATCCTTATTCACAGTTAAATGACACAAATAATACTGACATTAAACCAAATTTAGTCAAATTTACACCTAATCTAGGAGTCATGCGGGTCACACGTGCATGAGGGGTACTTTAGTCAACTGTTGAACGCTCGGACCAACCCTTCTCCTTGGCCAGAGCGTCCAGTGTCCGGTTGAACGCTCGGACCAACCCTTCTCCTTGGCCAGAGTGTCCGGTTGAACGCTCGGATCAACCCTTCTCCTTGGCCAGAACGTCCAGTGTCCTGTTGAACGCTCGGACCAACCCTTCTCCTTGGCCAGAGCGTCCAGTGTCCTGTTGAACGCTCGGACCAACCCTTCTCCTTGGCCAGAGCGTCCAGTGTCCTGTTGAACGCTCGGACCAACCCTTCTCCTTGGCCAGAGCGTCCAGTGTCCTGTTGAACGCTCGGACCAACCCTTCTCCTTGGCCAGAGCGTCCAGTGTCCTGTTGAGCGCTCGGATCAACCCTTCTCCTTGGCCAGAGCGTCCAGTGTCCTGTTGAACGCTCGGACCAACCCTTCTCCTTGGCCAGAGCGTCCAGTGTCCGGTGGAACGCTCGGACCAACCCTTCTCCTTGGCGAGAACGTCCAGTGTCCGGTTGAACGCTCGGACCAACCCTTCTCCTTGGCCAGAACGTCCAGTGTCCGGTTGAACGCTCGGACCAACCCTTCTCCTTGGCCAGAACGTCCGGTTGAACGCTCGGATCAACCCTTCTCCTTGGCCAGAACGTCCAGTGTCCGGTTGAACGCTCGGATCAACCCTTCTCCTTGGCCAGAACGTCCAGTGTCCGGTTGAACGCTCGGATCAACCCTTCTCCTTGGCCAGAGCGTCCGGTTGAACGCTCGGATCAACCCTTCTTCTTGGCCAGAACGTCCAGTGTCCGGTTGAACGCTCGGACCAACCCTTCTCCTTGGCCGGAGCGTCCAGTGTCCGGTTGAACGCTCGGATCAACCCTTCTCCTTGGCCAGAACGTCCAGTTGAACGCTCGGATCAACCCTTCTCCTTGGCCAGAACGTCCAGTGTCCGGTTGAACGCTCGGATCAACCCTTCTCCTTGGCCAGAACGTCCAGTGTCCGGTTGAACGCTCGGATCAACCCTTCTCCTTGGCCAGAGCGTCCAGTGTCCAGTTGAACGCTCGGATCAACCCTTCTCCAGTGTCCGAGACCAAAACGCTCTGAATTTAGGAACGCCCAGAGTGCACTGTGGCACTCCAGATTGTTTGTAAATTCACACCCTTAATAGACATCATGCTGTAAATCTTCCCAGCGGGAAATAGTTCCCAATCGTTCTGAATGTGGCATCATGCTGTGAATCTTCCCAAAGGGAAATAATTCCCAATCGTTCTGACTGTGGCATCATGCTGTAAATGTTCCCAGCGTGAAATAGTTCACAGTAATTGCAAGCGGATCTCTTTATGTGGATGGCTGAGCTCGTGTAGATGTTTCTCTCACACTCTCCCTTGAAAAACTGTTCTGAGGGTACGCGCATTTGCTTCCCACATCTGCCAATCAATCAATGTTAGCCAGGAGTATTGACTCTGAACAAGCAGACGCTTGTTGAGGCGTGAGATCAGCATATAAACACCCGGACTCCCGCGTTAAAGTGCTGACGGTTGATGTGAGGAGACATTTTTTTTTTTTTTACGATTGTAAAGACTTGGGCGCTACGTTTTGGATTGACAGTCCATATATTTGTTTATTAGCTATACAAACAAGTTAAAACTGCACACCTCTGAGAACAAGCCATCTCGACCCGTTTACAGCAAATTATGTTAGTTAGCTAGCTAAATCAAGGACCAGGGGGTGTGCGAGAAACATCTGCACGAGCTCAGCCATCCACACAGACGCGCGTGCAATTATTGACCGGGAACTATTTCACTCTGATTTACAGCATGATGTCAGGCAACAAGTAGCTGCTATCTAATGGTGATGTGTGGGTGAGGCTAATAACCAGCTAATTTATTGGGTGAGGCTAATAACCAGCTAATTTATTGGGTGAGGCTAATATCCAGCTAATTTATTGGGTGAGGCTAATATCCAGCTAATTTATTGTGTGAGGCTAATAACCAGCTAATTTATTGGGTGAGGCTAATAACCAGCTAATTTATTGTGTGAGGCTAATATCCAGCTAATTTATTGGGTGAGGCTAATAACCAGCTAATTTATTGGGTGAGGCTAATAACCAGCTAATTTATTGTGTGAGGCTAATAACCAGCTAATTTATTGTGTGAGGCTAATAACCAGCTAATTTATTGGGTGAGGCTAATATCCAGCTAATTTATTGGGTGAGGCTAATAACCAGCTAATTTATTGTGTGAGGCTAATATCCAGCTAATTTATTGGGTGAGGCTAATAACCAGCTAATTTATTGGGTGAGGTTAATAACCAGCTAATTTATTGTGTGAGGCTAATAACCAGCTAATTTATTGAGTGAGGCTAATAACCAGCTAATTTATTGGGTGAGGCTAATAACCAGCTAATTTATTGTGTGAAGCTAATATCCAGCTAATTTATTGGGTGAAGCTAATATCCAGCTAATTTATTGGGTGAAGCTAATAACCAGCTAATTTATTGGACTTGATAGACTACAACGAGCACATTATGGAAGATAGGTTCATGTACTCTTGTTTGTATATTTCTGTTTTTGTATTGTTCATAATTTTTTACAATATATATAAAAAAATACAATCAGCTAACGTTAGTTAGGTCCGTTAACCGTGGTCTTCTGGACGTGTCCTCGCTGCGTTATGGTCTGTGTTTCTCCCGTTGGACCGCAGACATGTCGTGAACCGGTGTCAAATCAGTCACATAACGATCCACTAGGTCACCAAGGCAACTGGTTAGCCTGCTGCTAGCCGGCTAGCTACCGGAAGTTGATGTTTCCGGCTAGCTACCGAAAGTTGATGTTTCCGGCTAGCTACCGGAAGTTGATGCTTCTGCCGCATCACGTGATGAGGGTCTCGGGTGAAGGGCCCTGAGATACATGTTTGTGAAGGACAGATCTAGGATGGTTTATTATATCTACCCCCAAACTACACCAAAATACATTGGGCTGGAAGTACAACGCAAAAAATAGACCTTGAATCAGTTTAAATGACACGAAAATGACATCCAGATAGTTAGCAGGTTGAATATATTTTTGAATATATTTTTTCGCCCTAGCTGTCTTCAAGGAACCCAGGCGACTGCATTTCAAGCAGTGTTTTTGATATATCTATTCACGTAGCCAAGTTAGAACATATTTTACATGGACTTATTTTAGCTGTGCATGTCCCTTCAAGTACCTTCTCTCTCCCAGTTTCGCTGTAACTGTCCACCATCTTCCTAAACTCGTCCGTTTCGTCGTGATCCTCGCCGATGTAACCGTCGTTGGGATGTGCTTCACGATACTTCTCTGTGTTGGTCGGCAGTTTGAACACTTTTCTCTGTCTCACATCCATATTTTCATACATAAATACACATTTCTTCCCGAACCTTGTCTTCTGGACTGAAAAGTTTATAGCTAACTAGCTAGCAACTTGAAGCAACGCCGTTGGCTATGGCAGTGCATGCACGTCATTCCGCACGAATCCGGAAGAGGGCGCTCACGTACCGCGCATCGACACCATACCAGTATTTCAGTCATATTTCAGGGTTTCTTGAGGCGGGATGATCCATGTTCTGTAGGGAAACTATTTAATAGTTGAAAAAAATTTTTTTTGTTGCCTTATGAGCTTAAAAATACAATTTAGGGTAGTTTTATAAGGGGAAAGATTTGCTTTTGTAATTTTTCAAATATTTTTTAATATATTACATTTCTATATGCCTAATTTTTAGAGGCAAAAATAGTCTGTTTTGAATATTTTTTGACAACTCTGTCACTGATGGCTAACCCCCTTAAGATCAATCATTTTTGTCAATATTCTGAAAAAAATATTTTAATCACTGTTCTGCAACCTATGCTTAAAACTATTCAAAGTGAAATCAAATGTATTGGTCACATACACATATTTAGCAGATGTTATTGCAGGTGTAGAGAAACCCTTGTGTTCCTAGCTCCAACAGTGCAGTATTATTTAACAATTTACAACAATACACAAATCTAAAAGTAAAAACAATGCTATTAAGAAATATATAAATAAATATTGAATTATTTGCTGAGCTAGACCTAAGGGATAATGTTTGCTTTATAGATGTTGTTTTATGTTCTGAATCTAGAATCATGCCAAAATGCTAACCAAGTTAGCCCTGGAGCATTATGAATGTTGTTTTATGTTCTGAATCTAGAATCATGCCAAAATGCTAATGGAATTAGCCCTGGAGCATTATGAATGTTGTTTTATGTTCTGAATCTAGAATCATGCCAAAATGCTAATGGATTAGCCCTGGAGCATTATGAATGTTGTTTTATGTTCTGAATCTAGAATCATGCCAAAATGCTAATGGATTAGCCCTGGAGCATTATGAATGTTGTTTTATGTTCTGACTCTAAAAACATGCCAAAATGCTAATGGAATTAGCCCTGAAGCATTATGAATGTTGTTTTATGTTCTGAATCTAAAATCATGTCAACATTTATATAGCACTATAAAATGTGTCACACCCTGATCAGTTTCACCTGTCTTTGTTATTGTCTCCACCCCCTCCAGGTGTCGCTTGTTATCCCTGGTGTATTTATCCCCGTGTTTCCTGTCTCGCTGTGCCAGTTTGTCTTGTGTGTTCCAAGTCAACCAGTGTGTTTTTCCCCGTGCGCCTGGCTTTTCTATTCTCTTTTTCTAGTCCTCCTGGTTTTGACCCTTGCCTGTTCTCTGGACTCTGTACCCGCCTGCCTGACCATTCTGCCTGCCCTGACCTCGAGCCTGCCTGACCATTCTGCCTGCCCTGACCTCGAGCCTGCCTGACCATTCTGCCTGCCCTGACCTCGAGCCTGCCTGACCATTCTGCCTGCCCTGACCTCGAGCCTGCCTGACCATTCTGCCTGCCCTGACCTCGAGCCTGCCTGACCATTCTGCCTGCCCTGACCTCGAGCCTGCCTGACCATTCTGCCTGCCCTGACCTCGAGCCTGCCTGCCACACTGTACCTCCTGGAACTATGAACTGGTTTTGACCTTTTGCCTGTCGACGACCATTCTCTTGCCTACCCCTTTTTGGATGTAATAAATATCAAAGACTCAAACCATCTGCCTCCCGTGTCTGCATCTGGGTCTCGTCTTGTGCCCTGATAGTACGAACTGGCCATGACAGACCCAGCAGACTGGGACCAGCTCCGCCACACTGTCTCCCTGCAGGGAAACACCATTGGGAGGCTTGAGGAGCTACTGCTGAACCTTTTGGAAGGGCTTCGTTCCCTGACGGAACATCACAACCAAGGGTTCAAGGTTATCATGGAGCGAATCAGTGAGTTAGCTCATAGGCAGCCTGCCACCTCTGAGACCTCCCAACCACCCAGTAACCTGTCTCCTATCGATGGTGGGTTTGCGCAGCCTACCCCAGCTCCCCGAGAACCCGGTTTACCACCTCCGGAGCAATATTCTGGGGATCCTGGAACCTGCCGGGGTATTTTCTCAATGCTCCCATATTTTTGAGCTGCAGCCGTCTTTGTTCCTTTCGGACTGGTCAAATATGGCGTATATTATATGGCGTATATTATTATGCTAATGTCAGGAAGGGCGCTCTCCTGGGCTACGGCAGTTTGTGGAGCAACAATCCACCATTTGTTGTCAACTGAAGGATTTCATGGCAGAGGTGAGGAAGGTGTTAGATTGTCCCGTATCCGGGAGAGAGGCGGCCAGTAAACTTCTTGCATTACGTCAACTCCTGTAGTGTGGCAGGCTACGCGGTTGATTTTCGAACGTTGGCCGACCCGAGAGTGCCTGGAACCCGGAGTCTCTTTTTGATACCTTTCTTCACAGATTATTAGCTTTCCACCGCTGATACCCTGGTCAACCAGGTATGAGCCCAGGTAGAACGCCAGGGGGCTTCCCTAGAGGGGGGGGGGGTACTGTCACACCGTTGGGGGGGGGGTACTGTCACAGCCTAATCAGTTTCGCCTGTCCTTGTTATTGTCTCCACCCCCTCCAGGTGTCGCTTGTTATCCCTGGTGTATGTCCCTGTGTTTCCTGTCTCTGTGTCTGAATCTGGGTCTCATCTTGTGCCCTTATAGTCTGACAGAGTTAACATGCTTCCAGTTAGTTGCATTCTATGAATAAAGAATTAGGTCCCTTTACGTGGTGTGATAGCTGATACTTTGGTCTTTCAAAACATCCTGACGTTCAGGACCTCTGTCAGAGGACGGCCCGAAGAAATTGCCAAATACTCCAGTCAACCAAAGCCATAGACAGTTCACTTTGCACCGAGACAGCTTCCACCCCCAAAGCCATAAGACTGCTAAATAGCCAGACTGCTAAATAGCCAGACTGCTAAATAGCTAGACTTCTAAATAGCTAGACTGCTAAATAGCCATACTGCTAAATAGCCATACTGCTAAATAGCCATAAGACTGCTAAATAGCCATTAGACTGCTAAATAGCCATAAGACTGCTAAATAGCCAATTCATATTAATGGTACCTAAACAATCTGCACTGACCTTAAGCACACTCACTAAACTATATATATACACACTCACTAAATTATATATATATATATATACACTCACTAAACTATATATATATATATATATATATATATATATATATATATATACACTCACTAAACTATATATACACACTCACTAAACTATATATATATACACTCACTAAACTATATATATATATATATATATACACTCACTAAACTATATATATACACACTCACTAAACTATACATATACACACTCACTAAACTATATATATATATATATATACACTCACTAAACCCTATATATATATATACACTCACTAAACTATATATATATATATACACTCACTAAACTATATATATACACTCACTAAACTATATATATATATATATACATATATATATACCCTCACTAAACTATATATATACACTCACTAAACCATATATATATATATATATATATATACACATTCACTAAACTATATACACACTCACTAAACTATATATACACACTCACTAAACTATATATATACACTCACGAAACTATATATACACACTCACTAAACTATATATACACACTCACTAAACTATATATATATATACACTCACTAAACTATATATATATATATATACACTCACTAAACTATATATATAAACACTCACTAAACTATATATATATATATATATACACTCACTAAACCCTATATATATATACACTCACTAAACTATATATATATATATATACACTCACTAAACTATATATATATATATATACACTCACTAAACTATATATATATATATATATATATACACTCACTAAACTATATATATACACTCACTAAACCATATATATATATATATATATATATATATATATATATATATATACACATTCACTAAACTATATACACACTCACTAAACTATATATACACACTCACTAAACTATATATACACACTCACTAAACTATATATACATATACACGCACTAAACTATATATACACACTCACTAAACTATATATATATATACACTCACTAAACTATATATATATATGTATATATATACACTCACTAAACTATATATATATATACACTCACTAAACTATATATATATACTCACTAAACCATATATATATATATATACACACTCACTAAACTATATACACACTCACTAAACTATATATACACACTCACTAAACTATATACACACTCACTAAACTATATATACACACTCACTAAACTATATATATATACACACTCACTAAACTATATATATATACACACTCACTAAACTATATATACACACTCACTAAACTATATATATATATACACTCACTAAACTATATATATATATATATACACTCACTAAACTATATATATAAACACTCACTAAACTATATATATATATATATATACACTCACTAAACCCTATATATATATACACTCACTAAACTATATATATATATATATACACTCACTAAACTATATATATATATATATACACTCACTAAACTATATATATATATATATATACACTCACTAAACTATATATATACACTCACTAAACCATATATATATATATATATATATATATATATATATATACACATTCACTAAACTATATACACACTCACTAAACTATATATACACACTCACTAAACTATATATACACACTCACTAAACTATATATACATATACACGCACTAAACTATATATACACACTCACTAAACTATATATATATATACACTCACTAAACTATATATATATATGTATATATATACACTCACTAAACTATATATATATATACACTCACTAAACTATATATATACACTCACTAAACCATATATATATATATATATACACTCACTAAACTATATACACACTCACTAAACTATATATACACACTCACTAAACTATATACACACTCACTAAACTATATATACACACTCACTAAACTATATATATATACACACTCACT
>NC_042964.1:434148-456648 GCF_901001165.1 Salmo trutta | reverse complement strand
TGCAGGGTTACAGATTACAGTAGAACACACAGCAGGTCATCCATATACCCCTGCAGGGTATACCATGATAACATGTTACTGGTAGCGTGTTACAGGGTATACCATGATAACATGTTACTGGTAGCGTGTTACAGGGTATACCATGATAACATGTTACTGGTAGCGTGTTACAAGGTATACCATGATAACATGTTACTGGTAGCGTGTTACAGGGTATACCATGATAACATGTTACTGGTAGCGTGTTACAGGGTATACGATGATAACATGTTACTGGTAGCGTGTTACAGGGTATACCATGATAACATGTCACTGGTAGCGTGTTACAGGGTATACCATGATAACATGTTACTGGTAGCGTGTTACAGGGTATACCATGATAACATGTTACTGGTAGCGGGTTACAGGGTATACCATGATAACATGTTACTGGTAGCGTGTTACAAGGTATACCATGATAACATGTTACTGGTAGCGTGTTACAGGGTATACCATGATAACATGTTACTGGTAGCATGTTACAGGGTATACCATGATAACATGTTACTGGTAGCGTGTTACAGGGTATACCATGATAACATGTTACTGGTAGCGTGTTACAGGGTATACCATGATAACATGTTACTGGTAGCGTGTTACCAAAAAGGAATAAGGGAAGGTGTAAACATGTTTGACACATGTTGGTCTCAGTTTCACACAACAGAAGGCCTGTCAGGTTATACATGGATACAGTGGAATAACACACATTATACACCCACACTATATAAACACACACACACATTATACACACACACACACACACACACATTATACACCCACACTATATAAACACACACACACACACACACATTATACACACACACACACACACCCACACTATATAAACACACACACACACACACACATTATACACCCACACTATATAAACACACACACACATTATACACACACACACACACACACACATTATACACCCACACTATATAAACACACACACACACACACACACACATTATACACCCACACTATATAAACACACACACACATTATACACACACACACACACACACACATTATACACCAACACTATATAAACACACACACCCACTCACATTATACACACACACACACACATTATACACACACACACACACACACACACACACACACACACATTATACACACACACACACACACACACGCATTATACACACACACACACACACACATTATACACCCACATTATATAAACACACACACATTATACACACACACACACACACACACACATTATACACCCACATTATATAAACACACACACACATTATACACACACACACACACACATTATACACCCACATTATATTAACACACACACATTATACACACACACACACCCACACCACAGGTTAGTTGTACTGGCTGTAACAGAGCCAGGGGTTATAGGTCAAAGGTCATTAGTAACAGCTCTCACATGGAATCCTCCGAACACCTAGAGGTCACGTGGGGTTTGGGGAGATGACCTCTACAGTCACACAGGGTCAGAGTTCAGGGGTTAGATATCAAGGGGTGGGACTGTTCCATCCATCCATCCGTCCGTAGGGTGAAAGATAGCCAATCAGAACACAAGGCCGCTGGCAGTTGTCCAATCAGCATCCCAGACCGCTGATGGATCCGATGCGGTCTACCTTCATGCCGAAGCATCCCCTGGCGGTGGCGCTCTTCCTGCTCCGCCCACGGAACATCCTCTGTTGGCGCAGGAAGTCTAGGAACAACCTGGGGACCACAGGACTCGCCCCCATACGGGGACCAGCCAATCCCTGGGAGGGATGATGGTAGGAATGGGAGGGGCCAGAAGTGGAACCTTCAGAGGTGATGTCTGGTTGGTTGAGGATCAGAGAGCGGAGCTGAGCGCTGAAGAGATTATCTAGTACCTGAAGGGGGGGATGAGGGAGAGGAAAGGGGGGAGGGGAAGGGAGAGAAGAGGGGGGATGAGGGAGAGGAAAGGGGGGATGAGGGAGAGGAAAGGGGGAGGGGAAGGGAGAGAGGAGGGGGGATGAGGGAGAGGAAAGGGGGGATGAGGGAGAGGAAAGGGGGGATGAGGGAGAGGAAAGGGGGAGGGAGAGAGGAGGGGGGGTGAGAGAGGGGGAAGGGGGGGTGAGAGAGGGGAAGGGGGGTAGGAGGAAGGGGGGAGGGGAAGGGAGAGAGGAGGGGGGATGAGGGAGAGGAAAGGGGGGATGAGGGAGAGGGAAGGGGGAGGGGAAGGGAGAGAGGAGGGAGGGTGAGAGAGGGGGAAGGGGGGGCGAGAGAAAGAGGGAGAGAGAAGGGGCGTTAGCACATTTGTCACGATAATAATTCATATAAAGTAGTCATTTGTTAAATTACAGGTACTGTACGTGTGAAAGGTAAACCATTGTGTAAATCCTATAAACGACTGAGATAATGGAAATCCAATGAGTGAGGCTGATGTTATACTGGTCACCCCTCAGAGCCTGGTTCCTCTCTACCCGGCACAGCCAGAAGAGGACTGGCCACCCCTCATAGCCTGGTTCCTCTCTACCCAGTACAGCCAGTAGAGGATTGGTCACCCCTCAGAGCCTGGTTCCTCTCTACCCAGTACAGCCAGTAGAGGACTGGTCACCCCTCAGAGCCTGGTTCCTCTGGTCTACCCGGCACAGCCAGAAGAGGACTGGCCACCCCTCAGAGCCTGGTTCCTCTCTACCCAGTACAGCCAGAAGAGGACTGGCCACCCCTCAGAGCCTGGTTCTTCTGGTCTACCCAGTACAGCCAGAAGAGGACTGGCCACCCCTCAGAGCCTGGTTCCTCTCTACCCAGTACAGCCAGAAGAGGACTGGTCACCCCTCAGAGCCTGGTTCCTCTGGTCTACCCAGTACAGCCAGAAGAGGACTGGCCACCCCTCAGAGCCTGGTTCCTCTCTACCCAGTACAGCCAGTAGAGGACTGGTCACCCCTCAGAGCCTGGTTCCTCTGGTCTACCCAGTACAGCCAGAAGAGGACTGGTCACCCCTCAGAGCCTGGTTCCTCTCTACCCAGTACAGCCAGTAGAGGACTGGTCACCCCTCAGAGCCTGGTTCCTCTGGTCTACCCAGTACAGCCAGTAGAGGACTGGCCACCCCTTAGAGCCTGGTTCCTCTCTACCCAGTACAGCCAGTAGAGGACTGGCCACCCCTCAGAGCCTGGTTCTTCTGGTCTACCCAGTACAGCCAGAAGAGGACTGGTCACCCCTCAGAGCCTGGTTCCTCTCTACCCAGTACAGCCAGTAGAGGACTGGCCACCCCTCAGAGCCTGGTTCCTCTGGTCTACCCAGTACAGCCAGTAGAGGACTGGTCACCCCTCAGAGCCTGGTTCCTCTGGTCTACCCAGTACAGCCAGTAGAGGACTGGCCACCCCTCAGAGCCTGGTTCTTCTGGTCTACCCAGTACAGCCAGAAGAGGACTGGTCACCCCTCAGAGCCTGGTTCCTCTCTACCCAGTACAGCCAGTAGAGGACTGGCCACCCCTCAGAGCCTGGTTCCTCTGGTCTACCCAGTACAGCCAGTAGAGGACTGGTCACCCCTCAGAGCCTGGTTCCTCTCTACCCAGTACAGCCAGTAGAGGACTGGCCACCCCTCAGAGCCTGGTTCCTCTGGTCTACCCAGTACAGCCAGAAGAGGACTGGTCACCCCTCAGAGCCTGGTTCCTCTCTACCCAGTACAGCCAGAAGAGGACTGGTCACCCCTCAGAGCCTGGTTCCTCTCTACCCAGTACAGCCAGAAGAGGACTGGCCACCCCTCAGAGCCTGGTTCCTCTGGTCTACCCAGTACAGCCAGAAGAGGACTGGTCACCCCTCAGAGCCTGGTTCCTCTCTACCAGTACAGCCAGTAGAGGACTGGTCACCCCTCAGAGCCTGGTTCCTCTGGTCTACCCAGTACAGCCAGAAGAGGACTGGTCACCCCTCAGAGCCTGGTTCCTCTCTACCCAGTACAGCCAGAAGAGGACTGGCCACCCCTCATAGCCTGGTTCCTCTCTAGGTTTCTTCCTAGGTTCTGGCCTTTCTAGGGAGTTTTTCCTAGCCACCGTGCTTCTACACCTGCATTGCTTGCTGTTTGGGGTTTTAGGCTGGGTTTCTGTACAGCACTTTGAGAAATCAGCTGATGTAAGAAGGGCTTTATAAATACATTTGATTGGTTGGAAGATTTGGCACACTGTGCATTTCGCAGAGATCGCGTTTTTAGAGACGTGGGACTTTTTTGTTGTTGCAGAAAGTGGTTTAAAGACTGAAGCCTGAAGACCGGCTCATCAGCTACAGTGTAATTTCCATTATAGGACTTTAGAAAGGCAAACGCATGCCATTCTGGTGAACGTCCTCTGGTTTTTGGCAACGGGCTTGCATTTCAGCGTCTCACATCCCTCGATGAGTTGATGTTTTGTATGCAATCATCAGCTAAATGAACAGTAACACATCGTTTCCATAACAGATTGAATCCAGGAGGGGTTTCTTTGCCACCAATGGGTTCCTAAATGGGAACAGGGCAATAGACTGCCCCCACATCGCCATAAAAGCACCAAACCAAAACCAGTCCAACTATGTGAACAGAAAAGGCTATTGTTGGCCAGGTGATTGGTTATGCTTTGTGTTCCATGATTAAAGGACTGCTGAATGAGGTGGCCAGGCGAAACTGGATGGATGGATGACTGGTGAGGATGGATGGATGGATGACTGGTGAGGATGGATGGATGATGACTGGTGAGGAGGGATGGATGACTGGTGAGGATGGATGGATGGATGACTGGTGAGGATGGATGGATGACTGGTGAGAATGGATGGATGGATGACTGGTGAGGATGGATGGATGGATGACTGGTGAGGAGGGATGGATGATGACTGGTGAGGAGGGATGGATGCCTGGCGAAACTGGATGGATGGATGACTGGTGAGGATGGATGGATGGATGACTGGTGAGGATGGATGGATGGATGACTGGTGAGAATGGATGGATGATGACTGGTGAGGAGGGATGGATGACTGGTGAGGATGGATGGATGGATGACTGGTGAGGATGGATGGATGGATGACTGGTGACGATGGATGGATGGATGACTGGTGAGGATGGATGGATGAATGATGACTGGTGAGGATGGATGGATGACTGGTGAGAATGGATGGATGGATGACTGGTGAGGATGGATGGATGACTGGTGAGGAGGGATGGATGACTGGTGAGGATGGATGGATGACTGGTGAGGATGGATGGATTACTGGTGAGGATGGATGGATGACTGGTGAGGATGGATGGATGAATGATGACTGTTGAGGATGGATAGATGGATGACTGGTGAGGATGGATGATGGATGACTGGTGAGAATGGATGGATGACTGGTGAGGATGGATGGCTGGATGACTGGTGAGAATGGATGGATGACTGGTGAGGATGGATGGATGGATGGATGACTGGTGAGGATGGATGGATGACTGGTGAGGATGGATGGATGACTGGTGAGGATGGATGGATGACTGGTGAGAACGGATGGATGACTGGTAAGAACGGATGGATGACTGGTGAGGATGGATGGATGACTGGTGAAGATGGATGGATGGATGGGTGACTGGTGAGGATGGATGGATGACTGGTGAGGATGGATGGATGACTGGTGAGGGATGGATGACTGGTGAGGATGGATGGATGACTGGTGAGAATGGATGGATGATGACTGGTGAGAACGGATGGATGACTGGTGAGGATGGATGGATGACTGGTGAGGATGGATGGATGGATGGGTGACTGGTGAGTATGGATGGATGGATGATGACTGGTGAGGATGGATGGATGACTGGTGAGGATGGATGGATAGATGACTGGTGAGGAGGGATGGATAGATGACTGGTGAGGAGGGATGATTGGTGAGGATGGATGGATGATTGGTGTGAATGGATGGATGGATGACTGGTGAGGATGGATGGATGACTGGTGAGGATGGATGGATAGATGACTGGTGAGGATGGATGGATAGATGACTGGTGAGGAGGGATGATTGGTGAGGATGGATGGATGATTGGTGAGGATGGATGGATGGATGACTGGTGAGAATGGATGGATGGATGACTGGTGAGGATGGATGGATGACTGGTGAGGATGGATGGATGACTGGTGAGGATGGATGGATTACTGGTGAGGATGGATGGATGACTGGTGAGGATGGATGGATTACTGGTGAGGATGGATGGATGACTGGTGAGGATGGATGGATGACTGGTGAGGATGGATGGATGACTGATGAGAATGGATGGTGAGAATGGATGGATGACTGGTGAGTGTACTCATTTGAAGTATATTTGCCATTGCTAAAGCAACTTGAATTGTCCTAATGGTCCGGTCTTTGTAGCTCCAGTATGTTTTTATTTTTACTGGACAAGTCACAACTGAGCCAATCAAATAAAACCTTTTGGTTGCACTCAACCTTTGACACTAGCACCCCTATTTCAGTTTTGGAAAAGTTGTTTTTTTAGCTTTTTTTTGCCAATGCCGTATTTCATGGCACGCAGTTGTTTACCACAGGATTTAAAGGGATGATTTGTTTTACCATAATTAGGGCCGTTTCACAATGCAAATAGCCAAGGTTGTGCACTAGCACTGAAGCTGAGAACAATTGGTATTCATCACTGGTTATGTCCTGCTGAAGCTGAGAACAATTGGTATTCATCACTGGTTATGTCCTGCTGAAGCTGAGAACAATTGGTATTCATCACTGGTTATGTCCTGCTGAAGCTGAGAACAATTGGTATTCATCACTGGTTATGTCCTACCTTTTATTAGGTATCTGTGACCAACAGATGCATATCTGTATTCTCAGTCATGTGTAATCCATAGATTAGGACCTAATGAATTTATTTCAATTTACTGATTTTCTTATATGAACTGTAACTCAATAAAATCTTTAAAATTGTTTGCATGTTGCATTTATATTTTTCTTCAGTATAATATTGATAAATGAACAGTGGTGTAAAGTGCTTAAGTAAAAATACTTTTAAAGTACTACTTAAGTTATACTTTTTGGGGTATCTTTACTTTACTATTTATATTTTTGACAACTTTTACTTCGCTACATTCCTAAAGAAAATAATGTACTTTTTACTCCATACATCCAAAAGTCCTGGTTACCTTTCAAATGCTTAACAGGAAAGGAAAATGCTCCAAGTCACTCACAGAGAACATCCCTGGTCATCCCTACTGCCTCTGATCTGGAGGACTCCCTAAACAGAGAACATCCCTGGTCATCCCTACTGCCTCTGATCTGGAGGACACACTAAACAGAGAACATCCCTGGTCATCCCTACTGCCTCTGATCTGGAGGACTCACTAAACAGAGAACATCCCTGGTCATCCCTACTGCCTCTGATCTGGAGGACTCCCTAAACAGAGAATATCCCTGGTCATCCCTACTGCCTCTGATCTGGAGGACTCACTAAACAGAGAACATCCCTGGTCATCCCTACTGCCTCTGATCTGGAGGACTCCCTAAACACATGCTTCGTTTGTAAATGATATCTGAGTGTTGGAGCATGTCCCTGGCTTTCTGTAAATAAGAAAACAAGACAATCGTCTACTTTGCTTTATATAAGGAATTTGAAATGATTTATACTTTGACTGTTGATACTTCAGTATATTTAAAACCAAATACTTTTAGACTTTAACTCAAGTAGTATTTTACTGGGTGACTTTCACTTTTACTTGAGTAATTTTCTATTAAGGTATCTATACTTTTACTCAAGTATGACATTTGGGTACTTTTTCCACCACTGTAAAAATGAGTCTCTCTCTCGCTGACCCGCTGTCCCCCCCTGGCATCTCATCTGGTTCTCAAACACCTCCACTGTAAAGGACATGTATCCCCCAGCGTCCTCTCTGTCGCTGACCCGCTGTCCCCCCCTGGCATCTCATCTGGTTCTCAAACACCTCCACTGTAAAGGACATGTATCCCCCAGCGTCCTCTCTGTCGCTGACCCGCTGTCCCCCCCTGGCATCTCATCTGGTTCTCAAACACCTCCACTGTAAAGGACATGTATCCCCCAGCGTCCTCTCTGTCTCTGTCCCCCCTGGCATCTCATCTGGTTCTCAAACAACTCCACTGTAAAGGACATGTATCCCCCAGCGTCCTCTCTGTCGCTGACCCGCTGTCCCCCCCTGGCATCTCATCTGGTTCTCAAACACCTCCACTGTAAAGGACATGTATCCCCCAGCGTCCTCTCTGTCTCTGTCCCCCCTGGCATCTCATCTGGTTCTCAAACACCTCCACTGTAAAGGACATGTATCCCCCAGCGTCCTCTCTGTCTCTGTCCCCCCTGGCATCTCATCTGGTTCTCAAACAACTCCACTGTAAAGGACATGTATCCCCCAGCGTCCTCTCTGTCGCTGACCCGCTGTCCCCCCTGGCATCTCATCTGGTTCTCAAACACCTCCACTGTAAAGGACATGTATCCCCCAGCGTCCTCTCTGTCTCTGTCCCCCCTGGCATCTCATCTGGTTCTCAAACACCTCCACTGTAAAGGACATGTATCCCCCAGCGTCCTCTCTGTCTCTGTCCCCCCTGGCATCTCATCTGGTTCTCAAACAACTCCACTGTAAAGGACATGTATCCCCCAGCGTCCTCTCTGTCCCTCTCAGCTCTACTAAGGTCCTGTAGTGTTGTCTGGCCTTGAACCAACATGAGGCAGTATAACTTAACACAACACTGGGACATACTCCCTGGGTCCGTCTTCACAAAGCGTCTCAGATTAGGATCAGATCCCCTCTTTGTGAAGACGAACCCTCGGGTGTTGATGAAGGCACCTCGCTTACCTGTGTGTCGTGTTTCCGAGGTGACGGTCGGGGCGAGGGTTGGGACGAGAGTCGAGACTCCACACTCAGTGACGGAGAGGAGAGGAGGATGAGGAAGAGAAGAAGGGTAAAGGTGGAAGGAGAAGATGAAGATGAAGCAGCCATCTTTGTTTGAGAAGAAATAATAAATGATATTGTTCTTCAGGAGTGTGAATAATAATAATACGGAGTGGAATCTGTAGGAAAAACAATTCCTTGTCTCTTCGAGTTGTAATCAAACCAGTTATTGTTTCCTAAAAGTTGTTTTAAAGTTGTCTTTTAGGTTCCTTTAAAGTTGTTTTAAAGTTGTCTTTAGGTTCCTTTAATGTTGTTTTGTAGTTGTTTTCTTGGTTTGTCTAAGCTCTCTTCTTTATCCTGTAGAGTCAGGATGTGTCTGGCTGTGACCCGAGCAGGGCTTACATTATAAACAGGAACGCTGTGATGTCACACATTCTGCTGCGTTACCCCTGGAGACGGGGAACCCCTAAACGACACTACACACCCCTTCACCACTGTTACCTAGGCTACATCCTTAACATTATGGGCTGTTAACAGGTCACCACTGTTACCTAGGCTACATCCTTTACATTATGGGCTGTTAACAGGTCCGTGGACAGGCCCATACAGAAACAGGAGACTAGTGTCCTGTCCAGGGGGTGTCCTGTACATCAAGCTGTCTCTCTACAGAAACATGAGGTGGACTAGTGTCCTGTCCAGGGGGTGTCCTGGTACATCAAGCTGTCTCACTACAGAAACAGGAGGTAGACTAGTGCCCTGTACATCAAGCTGTCTCTCTACAGAAACAGGAGGTAGACTAGTGTCCTGTCCAGGGGGTGTCCTGGTACATCAAGCTGTCTCACTACAGAAACAGGAGATAGACTAGTGTCCTGTCCAGGGGGTGTCCTGGTACATCAAGCTGTCTCACTACAGAAACAGGAGATAGACTAGTGTCCTGTCCAGGGGGTGTCCTGTACATCAAGCTGTCTCTCTACAGAAACAGGAGATAGACTAGTGTCCTGTCCACGGGGTACCCTGTACATCAAGCTGTCTCACTACAGAAACAGGAGGTAGACTAGTGTCCTGTCCAGGGTGTGTCCTGTACATCAATCTGTCTCTCTACAGAAACAGGAGATAGACTAGTGTCCTGTCCAGGGGTGTCCTGTACATCAAGCCAGGAGGTAGACTAGTGCCCTGTACATCAAGCTGTCTCTCTACAGAAACAGGAGGTAGACTAGTGTCCTGTCCAGGGGGTGTCCTGGTACATCAAGCTGTCTCACTACAGAAACAGGAGATAGACTAGTGTCCTGTCCAGGGGGTGTCCTGGTACATCAAGCTGTCTCACTACAGAAACAGGAGGTAGACTAGTGTCCTGTCCAGGGGGTGTCCTGTACATCAAGCTGTCTCTACAGAAACAGGAGGTAGACTAGTGTCCTGTCCATCAAGCTGTCTCTCTACAGAAACAGGAGGTAGACTAGTGTCCTGTCCAGGGGGTGTCCTGTACATCAAGCTGTCTCACTACAGAAACAGGAGATAGACTAGTGTCCTGTCCAGGGGGTGTCCTGTACATCAAGCTGTCTCTCTACAGGAACAGGAGGTGGGCTCCTTACCTGCCCTATGGGCCATCCTGGCCCGGGACAACACTCAGCACCTCTCCTTTCTCTTCTGTCCGTCCTGGGTTCTGACCCTAATAAAGACAGAGTTCACTACAAACCTCTCAGTAGGAGAAGCATCTATAAACACACCCTCTAAGCCCCGGTGACCCCGGACCTTCTTGGTTCCGCCCCATCGTAAAGTGTTCCCCGGGAAACGCGGTCGTCTGCGGAATTATTTCCTCCTGAGGGGGAGTGGCCACAGGGTTACACACACACACACACACTGCGGTCACCATGGTGATAGGATAGGTGAGACCCCTAATGTAGAGAGAGAGAGAACGGGGAGATGGAGGGAGAGAGAAAGGGAGAGGGAGAGAGAGAGACAGAGAGAATGAGCGGGGAGAGAGAAAGAGAGAGACAGAGAGAACGAGCGGGTAGATGGAGGGAGAGAGAAAGAGAGATGGATAGAGAGAGAGAGAGACAGAGAGAACGAGCGGGGAGAGAGAAAGAGAGAGACAGAGAGAACGAGCGGGTAGATGGAGGGAGAGAGAAAGAGAGATGGATAGAGAGAGAGAGAGACAGAGAGAACGAGCGGGGAGAGAGAAAGAGAGATGGATAGAGAGAGACAGAGAACGAGAGGGGAGATGGAGGGAGAGAGAAAGAAAGAGAGATGGATAGAGAGAGACAGAGAACGAGAGGGGAGATGGAGGGAGAGAGAAAGAAAGAGAGATGGATAGAGAGAGCGAGAGAGAGAGAGACTGTCTTGTTTGACTCAGAGGTTTGTAGGGGTTAAGGAGTGTGTATCTCTGCAGTAAACAGTTTAATACAAGCTAAAATAGAAACAGGCCTTTCTACCTCCGGCCTAGTTTCAATACGCTCTACTAGACTATAACCCACCAGTTCAACTCAGACTGAGGCTGTGTGCTTGGAACACGTGTGTGTGTGTGTGTGTGTGTGTGTGTGTGTGTGTGTGTGTGTGTGTGTGTGTGTGTGTGTGTGTGTGTGTGTGTGTGTGTGTGTGTGTGTGTGTGTGTTTTGCTTGCGTCGGTGATGACGTCAGAGGACCTTACTGAATGGGGGAGACTGTGGGGATGGAGAGGAGGGTGTGTGTGTGTGTGTGTGTGTGTGTGTATGTGTGAAGGGGTGTAGTTTTGTCTAAGAGACACAAAGACGATCTGGGGGGTAATAAACACTTTACCCCTCGTTAGCCCCAGACCTGGTGATGGATGAGCCGTCTCACAGTGTGTGTGTGTGTGTGTGTGTGTGTGTGTGTGTGTGTGTGTGTGTGTGTGTGTGTGTGTGTGTGTGTGTGTGTGTGTGTGTGTGTGTGTGTGTGTGTGTGTGTGTGTGTGTGTGTGAGTGCGTGCGTGCGTGCGTGCGTGTGTGTGTCTGGATCAGTACCCTACTACGCACCTCTGACGCACACTGCACCCTGGTAGAACACACACCCTGGTAGAACACACACCCTGATAGAACACACACCCTGGGAGAACACACACCCTGGGAGAACACACACCCTGGTAGAACACACACCCTGGTAGAACACACACCCTGTCCCTGGTAGAACACACACCCTGGGAGAACACACACCCTGGGAGAACACACACCCTGTCCCTGGTAGAACACACCCTGGTAGAACACACACCCTGGGAGAACACACCCCCTGGTAGCACACACACCCTTTCCCTGGTAGAACACACACCCTGGTAGAACAACACCCTGGTAGAAAACACACCCTGGTAGAACACACACCCTGGTAGAACACACACCCTGGGAGAACACACACCCTGGGAGAACACACACCCTGGTAGAACACACACCCTGGTAGAACACACACCCTGTCCCTGGTAGAACACACACCCTGGTAGAACACACACCCTGGGAGAACACACACCCTGGTAGAACACACACCCTGGGAGAACACACACCCTGGTAGAACACACACCCTGGTAGAACACACACCCTGGGAGAACACACACCCTGTCTCTGGTAGAACACACACCCTGTCCCTGGTAGAACACACACCCTGTCCCTGGTAGAACACACACCCTGGTAGAACACACACCCTGGTAAAACACACCCCCTGGTAGAACACACACCCTGGTAGAACACACACCCTGGGAGAACACACACCCTGTCACTGGTAGAACACACACCCTGGTAGAACACACACCCTGGTAGAACACACACCCTGGGAGAACACACACCCTGGTAGAACACACACCCTGGTAGAACACACACCCTGGGAGAACACACACCCTGATAGAACACACACCCTGGTAGAACACACACCCTGGGAGAACACACACCCTGGGAGAACACACACCCTGGTAGAACACACACCCTGTCCCTGGTAGAACACACACCCTGGTAGAACACACACCCTGGGAGAACACACACCCTGGTAGAACACACACCCTGGGAGAACACACACCCTGGTAGAACACACACCCTGGTAGAACACACACCCTGGTAGAACACACACCCTGGGAGAACACACACCCTGGGAGAACACACACCCTGGTAGAACACACATCCTGGTAGAACACACACCCTGGTAGAACACACACCCTGGTAGAACACACACCCTGTCCCTGGTAGAACACACACCCTGGGAGAACACACACCCTGGTAGAACACACACCCTGGTAGAACACACACCCTGGGAGAACACACACCCTGTCCCTGGTAGAACACACACCCTGGTAGAACACACACCCTGGTAGAACACACACCCTGGGAGAACACACCCCCTGGTAGCACACACACCCTTTCCCTGGTAGAACACACACCCTGGTAGAACACACACCCTGGTAGAACACACACCCTGGGAGAACACACCCCCTGGTAGAACACACACCCTGGTAGAACACACACCCTGTGAACTACAGACTCACACACACACACACACACACACACACACACACACACACACACACACACACACACACACACACACACACACACACACACACACACACACACACACATTAGAGTCTTGTTGACTCCAGGGATGCTGGCCCATGTTGACTCCAGGGATGCTGGTCCATGTTGACTCCAGGGATGCTGGTCCATGTTGACTCCAGGGATGCTGGCCCATGTTGACTCCAGGGATGCTGGCCCATGTGGACTCCAGGGATGCTGGTCCATGTGGACTCCAGGGATGCTGGCCCATGTTGACTCCAGGGATGCTGGTCCATGTTGACTCCAGGGATGCTGGTCCATGTTGACTCCAGGGATGCTGGCCCATGTTGACTTCAGGGATGCTGGTCCATGTTGACTCCAGGGATGCTGGCTCATGTTGACTCCAGTGCTTCCTACAGTTGTGTCCAGTTGGCTGGATGTCCTTTGGGTGGAGGACCATTCTTGATACACACAGGAAACTGTTGAACGTGAAAAACCCAGCAGCATTGCAATTCTTGACACAAACTGGTGCGCCTGGCACTTACTACCATACCCCGTTCAAAGGCACTTAAATATTTAGTCTTTCCCATTCACCCTCTGAATGGCACACACACACAATCCACGTCACAGTTTTCTCAAAGCTTAAAAATCATTTTTTAACTCGTCTCCTCCCCTTCTACTTGCACTGTCAGAATGACTTCATCCATCTTCTTACGACCCCCCCTACAGACCCCCCCCTACAGCCCCCCCTACAGCCCCCCCACAACAAACCCCCCCTACAGCCCCCCCCTACAGCCCCCCCCTACAGACCCCCCCTACAGCCCCCCCCTACAGCCCCCCCTACAGACCCCCTTACAGACCCCCCCTACAGCCCCCCCCTACAGCCCCCTTACAGCCCCCCCCTACAGCCCCCCCTTACAGCCCCCCCTTACAGCCCCCCCCTACAGCCCCCCCTACAGCCCCCCCCTTACAGCCCCCCCCTACAGCCCCCCCTTACAGCCCCCCCTACAGCCCCCCCCTACAGCCCCCCTTACAGCCCCCCCTACAGCCCCCCCTACAGACCCCCCCTACAGCCCCCCCCTACAGCCCCCCCCCTACAGACCCCCCCTACAGCCCCCCCCTACAGCCCCCCCCTACAGACCCGCCCCTACAGCCCCCCCTACAGCCCCCCCCTACAGCCCCCCCTACAGCCCCCCCACAGCCCCCCCTACAGCCCCCCCTACAGCCCCCCTACAGCCCCCCCTACAGCCCCCCCTACAGCACCCCCTACAGCCCCCCCTACAGCCCCCCCTACAGCCCCCCCACAACAAACCCCCCTACAGCCCCCCCCTACCGCCCCCCCTACAGCCCCCCCTACAGCCGCCCCTACAGCCCCACCCTACAGACCCCCCTACAGCCCCCCCCTACAGCCCCCCTAAAGCCGCCCCTACAGCCCCCCCCTACAGCCCCCCCCCTACAGCCCCCCCCTACAGCCCCCCCTACAGACCCCCCTAACAGCCCCCCTACAGCCCCCCCCTACAGCCCCCCCATACAGCCCCCCCTACAGCCCCCCCTACAGCCCCCCCACAACAAACCCCCCCTACAGCCCCCCCTACAGACCCCCTACAGCCCCCCCTACAGCCCCCCTACAGCCCCCCTACAGCCCCCCTACAGCCGCCCCTACAGCCCCTACAGCCCCCCTACAGACCCCCCCCCTACAGCCCCCCCTACAGCCGCCCCTACAGCCCCACCCTACAGACCCCCCTACAGCCCCCCCTACAGCCCCCCCTAAAGCCGCCCCTACAGCCCCCCCCTACAGCCCCCCCCCTACAGCCCCCCCCTACAGCCCCCCCTACAGACCCCCCTACAGCCCCCCTACAGCCCCCCCCTACAGCCCCCCCTACAGCCGCCCCCTACAGCCCCCCCTACAGCCCCCCCTACAGCCCCCCCACAACAAACCCCCCCTACAGCCCCCCCTACAGACCCCCCTACAGCCCCCCCTACAGCCGCCCCTACAGCCCCACCCTACAGACCCCCCTACAGCCCCCCCTACAGCCCCCCCTACAGCCGCCCCTACAGCCCCTCCTACAGCCGCCCCTACAGCCCCCCCTACAGCCCCCCCCCTACAGCCCCCCTACAGCCCCCCCCTACAGCCCCCCCTACAGCCCCCCCCACAGACCCCCCCTACAGACCCCCCTACAGCCGCCCAATACACACCCTGCGTGGCCAGCTCTTCACGGAGCGAGAGGACGTTCCTGGTTGTCAGGGATACGGCGTTATCAATCTAACTTCCTGTTTCCCCTGCCCCACGTTACGCTGGCGGAAAGATGTCTCGGACCGCTGAGCATCGCTAAGCAACAGGCGTAGTCAAACCCAAACGCTTAACTCTGTTTCATTGTCACTGAGCCATTGACGTCAGAGTCTGTGTGGAAACGATACAGGGGACGGACTCTGACTGATTGGCTTATAAGGTCTGGGGCGTGGTTTAAGAGTATGGGGGAGTGTTCAATAGTGAAGGCTGATCTATCATTGGTGGGATTGGGATGGCCATACATCCCCCTATACCAGACACTACTAGTTATATCCCCTATACCAGACACTACTAGTTATATCCCCCTATACCAGACACTACTAGTTATATCCCCCTATACCAGACACTACTAGTATATCCCCCTATACCAGACACTACTAGTTATATCCCCCTATACCAGACACTACTATTATATCCCCCTATACCAGACACTACTAGTTATATCCCCCTATACCAGACACTACTAGTTATATCCCCCTATACCAGACAGTACTAGTTATATCCCCCTATACCAGACACTACTAGTTATATCCCCTATACCAGACACTATTGGTTATATCCCCATATACCAGACACTACTAGTTATATCCCCCTATACCAGACACTACTAGTTATATCCCCCTATACCAGACACTACTAGTTATATCCCCCTATACCAGACACTACTAGTTATATCCCCCTATACCAGACACTACTAGGTTATATCCCCCTATACCAGACACTACTAGTTATATCCCCCTATACCAGACACTACTAGTTATATCCCCCTATACCAGACACTACTAGTTATATCCCCCTATACCAGACACTACTAGTTATATCCCCCTATACCAGACACTACTAGTTATATCCCCCTATACCAGACACTACTAGTTATATCCCCCTATACCAGACACTACTAGTTATATCCCCCTATACCAGACACTACTGGTTATATCCCCCTATACCAGACACTACTAGTTATATCCCCCAAAACCAGACACTACTAGTTATATCCCCCTATACCAGACACTACTAGTTATATCCCCCTATACCAGACACTACTAGTTATATCCCCCTATACCAGACACTACTAGTTATATCCCCTATACCAGACACTACTAGTTATATCCCCCTATACCAGACACTACTAGTTATATCCCCCTATACCAGACACTACTAGTTATATCCCCCTATACCAGACCTACTAGTTATATCCCCCTATACCAGACCTACTAGTTATATCCCCTATACCAGACACTACTAGTTATATCCCCCTATACCAGACACTACTAGTTATATCCCCCTATACCAGACACTACTAGTTATATCCACTATACCAGACACTACTAGTTATATCCCCCTATACCAGACACTACTAGTTATAACCTCCTATACCAGACACTACTAGTTATATCCCCCTATAACCAGACATCCCCTATACCAGACACTACTAGTTATATCCCCTTATACCAGACACTACTAGTTATATCCCCTATACCAGACACTACTAGTTATATCCCCCTATACCAGACACTACTAGTTATATCCCCCTATACCAGACACTACTAGTTATATCCCCCTATACCAGACACTACTAGTTATATCCCCCTATAACCAGACACTACTAGTTATATCCCCTATACCAGACACTACTAGTTATATCCCCTATACCAGACACTACTAGTTATATCCCCTATACCAGACACTACTAGTTATATCCCCCTATACCAGACACTACTAGTTATATCCCCCTATACCAGACACTACTAGTTATATCCCCCTATACCAGACACTACTAGTTATATCCCCCTATACCAGACACTACTAGTTATATCCCCTATACCAGACACTACTAGTTATATCCCCTATACCAGACACTACTAGTTATATCCCCTTATACCAGACACTACTAGTTATATCCCCTATACCAGACACTACTAGTTATATCCCCCTATACCAGACACTACTAGTTATATCCCCCTAGACCAGACCTACTAGTTTATATCCCCCTATACCAGACACTACTAGTTATATCCCCCTATACCAGACCTACTAGTTATATCCCATACCACACTACTAGTTTATACTCCCTATACCATACACTACTAGTTATATCCCCTATACCAGACACTACTAGTATATCCCCCTAACAGACACTAACTAAGTTCCCACTACTAGTTATATCCCCCTATACCAGACACTACTAGTTATATCCCCGATACCAGACACTATTAGTTTATATCCCCTATACCAACACTACTAGTTATATCCCCCTATACCAGACACTACTAGTTATATCCCCTATACCAGACCACTACTAGTTATATCCCCCTATACCAGACACTACTAGTTTATATCCCCCTATACCAGACACTACTATTATATCCCCCTATACCAGAACACTACTAGTTATATCCCCCTATACCAGACACTACTAGTTATATCCCCCTATACCAAACACTACTAGGTTAATCCCCCTATACCAGACACTACTAGTTATATCCCCCTATACCAGACACTACTAGTTATATCCCCCTATACCAGACACTACTAGTTATATCCCCCTACACCAGACACTACTAGTTATATCCCCCTATAGCCAGACACTACTAGTTATATCCCCCTATACCAGACACTACTAGTTATATCCCCCTATACCAGACACTATTTGTTATACCCCCCTATACCAGACACTACTAGTTATATCCCCCTATACCAGACACTACTAGTTATATCCCCCTATACCAGACACTACTAGTTATATCCCCTCTACCAGACACTACTAGTTATATCCCCTATACCAGACACTACTAGTTATATCCCCCTATAACCAGACACTACTAGTTAATATCCCCTATACCAGACACTACTAGTTATGTCCCTATACCAGACCTACTAGTTATATCCCCCTAGTACCAGACACTACTAGTTATATCCCCCTCTACCAGACACTACTAGTTTATCCCTATACCAGACACTACTAGTTATATCCCCCTATACCAGACACTACTAGTTATATCCCCCTATACCAGACACTACTAGTTATATCCCCTATACCAGACACTACTAGTTATATCCCCCTATACCAGACACTACTAGTTATATCCCCTATACCAGACACTACTAGTTATATCCCCCTATACCAGACACTACTAGTTATATCCCTATACCAGACACTACTAGTTATATCCCCCTATACCAGACACTACTAGTTATATCCCCCTATGCCAGACACTACTAGTTATATCCCCTATACCAGACACTACTAGTTATATCCCCCTATACCAGACACTACTAGTTATATCCCCCTATACCAGACAATACTAGTTATATCCCTATACCAGACACTACTAGTTATATCCCCCTATACCAGACACTACTAGTTATATCCCCTATACCAGACACTACTAGTTATATCCCCCTATACCAGACACTACTAGTTATATCCCCTATACCAGACACTACTAGTTATATCCCCTTATACCAGACACTACTAGTTATATCCCCTATACCAGACACTACTAGTTATATCCCCCTATACCAGACACTACTAGTTATATCCCCCTATACCAGACACTACTAGTTATATCCCCCTATACCAGACACTACTAGTTATATCCCCCTATACCAGACACTACTAGTTATATCCCTATACCAGACACTACTAGTTATATCCCCCTATACCAGACACTACTAGTTATATCCCCTATACCAGACACTACTAGTTATATCTCCCTATACCAGACACTACTAGTTATATCCCCCTATACCAGACACTACTAGTTATATCCCCTATACCAGACACTACTAGTTATATCCCCCTATACCAGACACTACTAGTTATATCCCCCTATACCAGACACTACTAGTTATATCCCCCTACACCAGACACTACTAGTTATATCCCCCTATACCAGACACTACTAGTTATATCCCCCCTATACCAGACACATACTAGTTATTCCCCCTATAACCAGACACTACTTAGGTATATCCCCTATACCAGACACATAACTAGTTATATCCCCCCTATACCAGACACTACTAGTTATCCCTATACCCGACACGTAGGCGGGGGTATATTCCCCTATACACAGACATAGTTATAAATATCCCCCTATACCAGGACACTACTAGTTAGAATCCCCTATACCAGACACTACTAGTTATATCCCCTATACCAGAACACTACTAACGTTATTATCCCCCCTATGCCAGACACTACGAGTTATATCCCTAGACCAGACACTACTAGTTTATATCCCCTATACCAGACACTACTAGTTATATCCCCCCTATACCAGACACTACATATTTATATGCCCTATAAAACCAGACAACTACTAGTTATATCCCCCTATAACCAGACACTACTAGTTATATTCCCCTATACCAGACA
Source organism: Salmo trutta (assembly GCF_901001165.1). Classification (NCBI taxonomy): domain Eukaryota; kingdom Metazoa; phylum Chordata; class Actinopteri; order Salmoniformes; family Salmonidae; genus Salmo; species Salmo trutta. The sequence continues at coordinate 436,627 of NC_042964.1, read as the reverse complement.
CTACTAGTTATATCCCCCATACCAGACACTACTAGTTATATCCCCTATACCAGACACTACTAGTTATATCCCCTATACCAGACACTACTAGTTATATCCCCTATACCAGACACTACTAGTTATATCCCCCTATACCAGACTCTACTAGTTATATCCCCCTATACCAGACACTACTAGTTATATCCCCCTATACCAGACACTACTAGTTATATCCCCATATACCAGACACTACTAGTTATATCCCCTATACCAGACACTACTAGTTATATCCCCCTATACCAGACACTACTAGTTATATCCCTATACCAGACACTACTAGTTATATCCCCCTATACCAGACACTACTAGTTATATCCCCCTATACCAGACACTACTAGTTATATCCCCCTATACCAGACACTACTAGTTATATCCCCCTATACCAGACACTACTAGTTATATCCCCCTATACCAGACACTACTAGTTATATCCCCTATACCAGACACTACTAGTTATATCCCTATACCAGACACTACTAGTTATATCCCCCTATACCAGACACTACTAGTTATATCCCCCTATACCAGAGACTACTAGTTATATCCCCCTATACCAGACACTACTAGTTATATCCCCCTATACCAGACACTACTAGTTATATCCCCCTATACCAGACACTACTAGTTATATCCCCCTATACCAGACACTACTAGTTATATCCCCCTACACCAGACACTACTAGTTATATCCCCCTATACCAGACACTACTAGTTATATCCCCCTATACCAGACACTACTAGTTATATCCCCCTATACCAGACACTACTAGTTATACCCCCCTATACCAGACACTACTAGTTATATCCCCTATACCAGACACTACTAGTTATATCCCCTATACCAGACACTACTAGTTATATCCCCCTATACCAGACACTACTAGTTATATCCCCCTATACCAGAGACTACTAGTTTATCCCCCTATACCAGACACTACTAGTTATATCCCCCTACACCAGACACTACTAGTTATATCCCCCTATACCAGACACTACTAGTTATATCCCCCTATACCAGACACTACTAGTTATATCCCCCTTACCAGACACTACTAGTTATACCCCCCTATACCAGACACTACTAGTTATATCCCCCTATACCAGACACTACTAGTTATATCCCCCTATACCAGACACTACTAGTTATATCCCCCTATACCAGACACTACTAGTTATATCCCCCAAACCAGACACTACTAGTTATATCCCCCTATACCAGACACTGATGGACCCTGGTCTATATAGTAGATCATATGTAGTGGTGATGGACCCTGGTCTATATAGTAGATCATATGTAGTGGTGATGGACCCTGGTCTATATAGTAGTAGATCATATGTAGTGGTGATGGACCCTGGTCTATATAGTAGTAGATCATATGTAGTGGTGATGGACCCTGGTCTATATAGTAGATCATATGTAGTGGTGATGGACCCTGGTCTATATAGTCGATCATATGTAGTGGTGATGGACCCTGGTCTATATAGTAGTAGATCATATGTAGTGGTGATGGACCCTGGTCTATATAGTCGATCATATGTAGTGGTGATGCACCCTGGTCTATATAGTAGATCATATGTAGTGGTGATGGACCCTGGTCTATATAGTAGTAGATCATATGTAGTGGTGATGGACCCTGGTCTATATAGTAGATCATATGTAGTGGTGATGGACCCTGGTCTATATAGTAGATCATATGTAGTGGTGATGGACCCTGGTCTATATAGTAGTAGATCATATGTAGTGGTGATGGACCCTGGTCTATATAGTAGTAGATCATATGTAGTGGTGATGGACCCTGGTCTATATAGTAGATCATATGTAGTGGTGATGGACCCTGGTCTATATAGATCACTTCATTTGTTTTATTTTTTTAAATATTTAACCCGGTAATTTGACTGAGAAAACATTTTCATCAACGAGCTGGGGAATAGTTACGTGGAGAGGAGGGGCGTGGGGGATGTAAGAGCCAATTGGAACCATTTACACACAGAAATAGTCAGTGTTGTTGATCAGAGCAGCAGTACACAAGGACAGGAGAGCACCACTTTAAATTTAGTTTTGTTTTATTTCTCACGTTACGTCAAAACAGTCACTCGTAACAGGGGAGGTCGGGAGGTCGGTCGGTCGGGAGGGTTGAAAGGGCCGAAGATAAAAACATAAAAAGTGGAATTTCGTCTTCTTCTGACCCCTGACCCCAAGAGGAGGGTAGACAGTCAGCCGTGATGGAAGGTTTAGTTGATTTTGGGGTGACGGTAGTCCTTTCCGGCGAACTTGGCCTTGGCTCCAAGCTCCTCTTCAATCCTGAAGGACATAGAAGTCAGGGGTTAAAGGTCAGGATCCTTCATCTTTGCAACAGAAAATATTTTCCAAAAGTTTGATTTGAACACATCTGGTATATATATATATATATATATATATATATATATATATTAGTACTTA
>NC_042964.1:378848-433648 GCF_901001165.1 Salmo trutta | reverse complement strand
ACTACATATCTATAACACTAACCCTACATATCTATAACACTAACCCGAACACTACATATCTATAACACTAACCCTAACATAACATATCTATAAAACTAACACTACATATCTATAACTCTAACCCTACATATCTATAACTCTAACCCTAACACTACATATCTATAACACTAACCCTAACACTACATATCTATAACACTACATATCTATAACACTACATATCTATAACACTAACCCTAACCCTACATATCTATAACACTAACCCTAACCCTACATATTTATAACACTAACCCTAACACTACATATCTATAACTCTAACCCTAACACTACATATCTATAACTCTAACACTACATATCGATAACTCTAAACCTAACCCTACATATCTATAACACTAACCCTAACCCTACATATCTATAACACTAACCCTAACCCTACATATCTATAACACTAACCCTAACACTACATATCTATAACTCTAACCCAAACACTACATATCTATAACACTAACCCTACATATCTATAACACTAACCCTACATATCTAAAACTCTAACCCTAACACTACATATCTATAACCCTAACCCTACATATCTATAACACTAACCCTACATATCTAACACTAACCCTAACACTACATATCTATAACTCCAACCCTAACCCTACATATCTATAACTCTAACGCTAACACTACATATCTATAACACTAACCCTAACACTACATATCTATAACACTACATATCTATAACATTAACACTACATATATAACTCTAACCCCAACACTACATATCTATAACACTAACACTACATATCTATAACTCTAACCCTAACACTACATATCTATAACACTAACCCTAACACTACATATATATAACTCTAAGCCGAACACTACATATCTATAACACTAACCCTTAACCTACATATCTATAACCATAACACTACATATCTATAACACTAACCCTAACACTACCTATCTATAACACTAACCCTAACACTACATATCTATAACACTAACCCTAACCCTACATATCTATAACCCTAACACTACATATCTATAACACTAACCCTACATATCTATAACTCTAACCCTAACATTACATATCTATAACACTAACATAAAAATACATATATATAACACTAACCCTACATATCTATAACACTAACCCTAACACTACATATCTATAACACTAACCCGAACACTACATATCTATAACACTAATCCTACATATCTATACCTCTAACACTAACACTACATATCTATAACACTAACACTACATATCTATAACACTAACCCTACATATCTATAACACTAACCCTAACACTACATATCTATAACACTAATCCTACATATCTATAACACTAACCCTACATATCTATAACACTAACACTACATATCTATAACACTAACACTACATATCTATAACACTAACCCTAACACCACATATCTATAACACTAATCCTACATATCTATAACACTAACCCTAACACTACATATCTATAACTCTAACCCTACATATCTATAACTCTAACCCTAACACTACATATCTATAACTCTAACCCTAACACTACATATCTATAACACTAACCCTAACACTACATATCTATAACACTACACATCTATAACACTAACCCTAACACCACATATCTATAACACTAATCCTACATATCTATAACACTAACCCTAACACTACATATCTATAACTCTAACCCTACATATCTATAACTCTAACCCTAACACTACATATCTATAACTCTAACCCTAACACTACATATCTATAACTCTAACCCTACATATCTATAACTCTAACCCTAAAACTACATATCTATAACACTAACCCGAACACTACATATCTATAACTCTAACCCAAACACTACATATCTATAACACTAACCCTACATATCTATAACTCTAACCCTAACAATACATATCTATAACCCTAACCCTACATATCTATAACACTAACCCTAACCCTAAATATCTATAACACTAACCCTAACACCACATATCTATAACACTAATCCTACATATCTATAACTCTAACCCTAACACTACATATCTATAACACTAACACTACATATCTATAACACTAACCCGAACACTACATATCTATAACACTAACCCTTAACCTACATATCTATAACTCTAACCCTAACACTACATATCTATAACACTAACCCTAACACTATATATCTATAACACTAACCCTAAAACTACATATCTATAACCCTAACACTACATATCTATAACACTAACACTACATATCTATAACTCTAACCCTAACACTACATATCTATAACACTAACCCTACATATCTATAACTCTAACCCTAACACTATATATCTATAACACTAACCCTAAAACTACATATCTATAACCCTAACACTACATATCTATAACACTAACACTACATATCTATAACTCTAACCCTAACACTACATATCTATAACTCTAACCCTACATATCTATAACACTAACCCTAACCCTACATATCTATAACACTAACCCTACAAATCTATAACACTACATATCTATAACTCTAACCCTATATATCTATAACTCTAACCCTACATATCTATAACACTAACCCTACATATCTATAACTCTAACCCTAACACTACATATCTATAACACTAACCCTTAACCTACATATCTATAACACTAACCCTAACACTACATATCTATAACACTAACCCTAACACTACATATATATATAACACTAACCCTACATATCTATAACCCTAACACTACATATCTATAACACTAACCCTACATATCTATAACTCTAACCCTAACACTACATATCTATAACACTAACCCTAACACTACATATCTATAACACTAACACTACATATCTATAACCCTAACACTACATATCTATAACCCTAACACTACATATCTATAACACTAACCCTTAACCTACATATCTATAACACTAACCCTAACACTACATATCTATAACACTAACCCTAACACTACATATCTATAACACTAACCCTACATATCTATAACACTAACCCTAACACTACATATCTATAACACTAACCCTAACACTACATATCTATAACTCTAACCCTACATATCTATAACAGTAACCTAACACTACATATCTATAACTCTAACCCTACATATCTATAACACTAACCCTACATATCTATAACACTAACCCTAACACTACATACCTATAACTCTAACCATACATATCTATAACACTAACCCTACATATCTATAACACTAACCCTACAAATCTATAACACTACATATCTATAACTCTAACCCTATATATCTATAACTCTAACCCTACATATCTATAACACTAACCCTACATATCTATAACACTAACCCTACATATCTATAACTCTAACCCTAACACTACATATCTATAACCCTAACACTACATATCTATAACACTAACCCTACATATCTATAACTCTAACCCTAACACTACATATCTATAACACTAACCCTAAACACTACATATCTATAACACTAACCCTAACACTACATATCTATAACACTAACACTACATATCTATAACCCTAACACTACATATCTATAACACTAACCCTTAACCTACATATCTATAACACTAACCCTAACACTACATATCTATAACACTAACCCTAACCCTACATATCTATAACACTAACCCTACATATCTATAACTCTAACCCTAACACTACATATCTTTAACACTAACCCTAACACTACATATCTATAACTCTAACCCTACATATCTATAACACTAACCCTAACACTACATATCTATAACACTAACCCTAACACTACATATCTAGAACACTAACCCTACATATCTATAACTCTAACCCTAACACTACATATCTATAACCCTAACACTACATATCTATAACACTAACCCTACATATCTATAACTCTAACCCTTAACCTACATATCTATAACAATAACCCTAACACTACATATCTATAACACTAACCCTAACACTACATATCTATAACACTAACACTACATATCTATAACCCTATCACTACATATCTATAACACTAACCTTTAACCTACATATCTATAACACTAACCCTAACACTACATATCTATAACACTAACCCTAACACTACATATCTATAACACTAACCCTACATATCTATAACACTAACCCTAACACTACATATCTATAACACTAACACTAACCCTACATATCTATAACTCTAACCCTAACACTACATATCTATAACACTAACCCTTAACCTACATATCTATAACACTAACCTAACACTACATATCTATAACACTAATCCTACATATCTATAACACTAACCACTACATACCTATAACACTAACACTACATATCTATAACACTAACCCTACATATCTATAACTCTAACCCTAACACTACATATCTATAACACTAACACTACATATCTATAACTCTAACCCTAACACTACATATCTATAACACTAACCCTACATATCTATAACACTAACCCTTAACCTACATATCTATAACTCTAACCCTAACACTACATATCTATAACTCTAACTCTAACCCTACATATCTATAACTCTAACCCTACATATCTATAACACTAAATATCTATAACTCTAACCCTAACACTACATATCAATAACACTAACCCTACATATCTATAACACTACATATCTATAACACTAACACTACATATCTATAACACTAACCCTTAACCTACATATCTATAACTCTAACCCTAACACCACATATCTATAACACTAACCCTAACACTACATATCTATAACCCTAACCCTACATATCTATAACACTAACCCTAACACTACATATCTATAACACTAACCCTAACACTACATATCTATAACTCTAACCCTAACACTACATATCTATAACACTAACCCTAACACTACATATCTATAACACTAACACTACATATCTATAACACTAACCCTTAACCCTACATATCTATAACTCTAACCCTAACACCACATATCTATAACACTAACCCCTAACACTACATATCTATAACCCTAACCCTACATATCTATAACACTAACCCTAACACTACATATCTATAACTCTAACCCTAACACCACATATCTAAACACTAACCCTAACACTACATATCTATAACCCTAACCCTACATATCTATAACACTAACCCTAACACTACATATCTATAACACTAACCCTTAACCTACATATCTATAACTCTAACACTAACACTACATATCAATAACACTAACCCTACATATCTATAACACTACATATCTATAACACTAACACTAACATGTCTCTATATAACACTAACACTTAACCTACATATCTATAACTCTAACCCTAACACTACATATCTATAAACCCTAACCCTAACATATCTATAACACTAACCCTAACACTACATATCTATAACTCTAACCCTAACACCACATATCTATAACACTAACCCTAACACTACATATCTATAACACTAACCCTTAACCTACATATCTATAACTCTAACACTAACACTACATATCAATAACACTAACCCTACATATCTATAACACTACATATCTATAACACTAACACTACATATCTATAACACTAACCCTTAACCTACATATCTATAACTCTAACCCTAACACTACATATCTATAACCCTAACCCTACATATCTATAACACTAACCCTAACACTACATATCTATAACTCTAACCCTAACACCACATATCTATAACACTAACCCTACCACTACATATCTATAACACTAACCCTTAACCTACATATCTATAACTCTAACACTAACACTACATATCTAAAACTCTAACCCTAACACTACATATCAATAACACTAACCCTACATATCTATAACACTACATATCTATAACACTAACCCTTAACCTACATATCTATAACACTAACCCTAACCCTACATATCTATAACTCTAACCCTACATATCTATAACACTAGCACTACATATCTAAAACTCTAACCCTAACACTACATATCAATAACACTAACCCTACATATCTATAACACTACATATCTATAACACTAACACTACATATCTATAACACTAACCCTTAACCTACATATCTATAACTCTAACCCTAACACTACATATCTATAACACTAACCCTAACACTACATATCTATAACTCTAACCCTAACACTACATATCTATAACACTAACCCTAACACCACATATCTATAACACTAACCCTAACACTACATATCTATAACACTAACCCTTAACCTACATATCTATAACTCTAACCCTTAACCTACATATCTATAACACTAACCCTAACACTACATATCTATAACACTAACCCTTAACCTACATATCTATAACTCTAACCCTAACACTACATATCAATAACACTAACCTACATATCTATAACACTACATATCTATAACACTAACACTACATATCTATAACACTAACCCTTAACCTACATATCTATAACTCTAACCCTAACACTACATATCTATAACACTAACCCTACATATCTATAACACTACATATCTATAACACTAACACTACATATCTATAACACTAACCCTTAACCTACATATCTATAACTCTAACCCTACATATCTATAACTCTAACCCTACATATCTATAACTCTAACCCTACATATCTATAACTCTAACCCTACATATCTATAACTCTAACCCTACATATCTATAACTCTAACCCTACATATCTATAACACTAACACTACATATCTATAACACTAACCCTTAACCTACATATCTATAACTCTAACCCTAACACTACATGCAGTGCATTTGGAAAGTATTCAGACCCCTTCCCCTTTTTCCACATTCATTACGTTACATACAGCCTTATTCTAAAATGGATTAAATAAATACAAATCCTCAGCAATATACAAACAATACTCCATAATCACGAAGCGAAAACATTTTTTTTTAATAAAAAATAAAAACAGAAGTACCTTATTTACATAAGTATTCAGACCCTTTGCTTTGAGACTCGAAATTGAGCTCAGGTGCATCCTGTTTCCATTGATCATCCTTGAGATGTTTCTATAACTTGATCGGAGTCCACCTGTGGTAAATTCAATTGATTGGACATGATTTGGAAAGGCACACACCTGTCTATATAAGGTCCCACAGTTGACAGTGCATGTCAGAGCAAAAACCAAGCCATGAGGTTGAAGGAATTGTCCGTAGAGCTCCGAGACAGGATCGTGTCGAGGCACAGATCTGGGGAAGGGTACAAAAAAATTTCTGCAGCATTGAAGGTCCCCAAGAACATATTGTCCTCCATCATTCTTAAACGGAAGAAGTTTGGAACCACCAAGACTCTTCCTAGAGCTGGCCGCCCGGCCAAACTGAGCAATCGGGGGGAGAAGGTCCTTGGTAAGGGAGGTGACCAAGAACCCGATGGTCACTCTGACAGAACTCTAGAGTTCCTCTGTGGAGATGGGAGAACCTTCCAGAAAGACAACCATCTCTGGATGCACTGAATGTATGTCAGTGTACGCGTATGGTTGTTTACATTTGTTTTATATTTATGCTTTACATGCAGTTCCACCTATCAGCCCTGTCGGTCCCTAGAACATATCGGCCCCGTCGGTCCCTAGAACATATCGGCCCTGTCGGTCCCTAGAACATATCGGCCCTGTCGGTCCCTAGAACATATCGGCCCTGTCGGTCCCTAGAACATATCGGCCCTGTCGGTCCCTAGAACATATCAGCCCTGTCGGTCCCTAGAACATATCAGCCCTGTCGGTCCCTAGAACATATCGGCCCTGTCGGTCCTTAGAACATATCAGCCCTGTCGGTCCCTAGAACATATCGGCCCTGTCGGTCCCTAGAACATATCGGCCCTGTCGGTCCCTACAACATATCGGCCCAGTCGGTCCCTAGGACATATCGGCCCTGTCAGTCCCTAGGACATATCGGCCCTGTCGGTCCCTACAACATATCGGCCCTGTCGGTCCCTAGAACATATCGGCCCTGTCGGTCCCTACAACATATCGGCCCTGTCGGTCCCTACAACATATCGGCCCTGTCGGTCCCTACAACATATCGGCCCTGTCGTCGCCTAACACATATCGGCCCTGTCGGTCCCTACAACATATCAGCCCTGTCGGGTCCCTACAACATATCAGCCCTGTCGGTCCCTACAACATATCGGCCCTGTCGGTCCCTACAACATATCAGCCCTGTCGGTCCCTACAACATATCAGCCCTGTCGGTCCCTACAACATATCGGCCCTGTCGGTCCCTAGAACATATCGGCCCTGTCGGTCCCTAGAACATATCGGCCCTGTCGGTCCCTACAACATATCGGCCCTGTCGGTCCCTACAACATATCGGCCCTGTTGGTCCCTAGAACATATCAGCTTGGTCTGGGGAATGGCCAGGGGGGGGGGATCTTGGTCTGAATCTCCATGGAAACATCGTCTCCTCCTCTGGTTACCGTAGAAACACCATGGTGAGCAGACCTTAGAGACAAATAAATAAGAGTTACACGCACGCACACACACACACACACACACACACACACACACACACACACACACCTTACCCAGTGCGTAGGCGCACACCAATTTCTGTGTGACAGTCACATGGGCATAGCTAGGAACCATGCTGTTGGGCTCAGAGTGGAGGGGGAGCATTAAGAAAGCAACACACACCACACCCATCACCACCGACACTGCAGACTGGGACAGTCTCCGAACTAGAGGGGAGAGAGAGATGATATATGTTGTCTGAGATGTAACTGTTTCTTTAAGGAGAGAGTTGATACATGTTGTCTGAGATGTGACTGTTTCTTTAAGGAGAGAGTTGATACATGTTGTCTGAGATGTGACTGTTTCTTTAAGGAGAGAGTTGATACATGTTGTCTGAGATGTGACTGTTTCTTAAGGAGAGAGTTGATACATGTCTGATATGTAACTGTTTCTTTAAGGAGAGAGTTGATACATGTTGTCTGAGATGTGACTGTTTCTTTAAGGAGAGAGTTGATACATGTTGTCTGAGATGTGACTGTTTCTTTAAGGAGAGAGTTGATACATGTCTGAGATGTAACTGTTTCTTTAAGGAGAGAGTTGATACATGTCTGAGATGTAACTGTTTCTTTAAGGAGAGAGTTGATACATGTTGTCTGAGATGTGACTGTTTCTTTAAGGAGAGAGTTGATACATGTTGTCTGAGATGTGACTGTTTCTTTAAGGAGAGAGTTGATACATGTCTGAGATGTAACTGTTTCTTTAAGGAGAGAGTTGATACATGTTGTCTGAGATGTGACTGTTTCTTTAAGGAGAGAGTTGATACATGTTGTCTGAGATGTGACTGTTTCTTTAAGGAGAGAGTTGATGCATGTCTGAGATGTAACTGTTTCTTTAAGGAGAGAGTTGATACATGTCTGAGATGTGACCATTTCCTCAGGAAGGAGAAATCTCGTCAGGGTGCCTGCAGACCTAACGGAGGAGTATGACTCTGTGCTTTCTGAAGGCGTGCTGGTAGTGTGCTTGTTTACGACAACCTCAAGCCACTCTAACCCACCTGCACATGTAAATACATTGAGCTGGCTCCCTCATTTTACACCTGCACATGTAAATACATTGCTCCTCATTTTATTGAGAAGTCATTGAAAATAGATGCTGTTTTTTCAAATTGTTAATTAAGTTTACGTGACTTCCTTCAATTGGAATTGACCCCAACCCTGGTGTAAATGCACCCTTATCTACATAACCTTTCTTATCTACATAACCTTTCTTAACTACATAACCTTTCTTATCTACATAACCTTTCTTATCCTACATAACCTTTCTTATCCTACATAACCTTTCTTATCCTACATAACCTTTCTTATCCTACATAACCTTTCTTATCTACATAACCTTTCTTATCCTACATAACTACATAACCTTTCTGGGGCGCTGTGAAGCAAGGTAGAGGTTGAGGGCCAGGGTGAGGGAGGGAGGGAGGGAGGGAGGGAGGGAGGGAGGGAGGGAGTCAGTGGGTCTGTGCTGGGGGGGAGGGTGTCCTCTCTCCCCCTGTATGGAGGGCTAACTAAGTGACTCACCTTTCTGGGGCAACGTGAAGTAAGGTAGAGGGGCGAGAGAGGGTGGGAGGAGTCTCGGGGGGCCAGTGGGTCTGTTCTGGGCAGTGGCCTGTCCTCCCCTGAGCTCGGCCCACACCTCCCGATTCGCCTCCAGCCCTCCACCCGACACCTCCAAGCGGAACCGATCTCTCCTTCCGCAGTGGCGGGGGGACACGTCTTGGTGACGCACCACTCTGTGAGGAGAAAGAGGAAGTGAGGTCAAGAGGACAGGAAGTCTCAGGTTGTGTCCCAAATGACACCCCATTTCCTTTTATAGCCCTACAGGCCCTGGTCAACAGTACTGCCCTATAAAGGCCCTGGTCAACAGTACTGCACTATAAAGGCCCTGGTCAACGGTACTGCACTATAAAGGCCCTGGTCAACGGTACTGCCCTATAAAGGCCCTGGTCAACAGTACTGCACTATAAAGGCCCTGGTCAACAGTACTGCACTATAAAGGCCCTGGTCAACAGTACTGCACTATAAAGGCCCTGGTCAACAGTACTGCACTATAAAGGCCCTGGTCAACAGTACTGCACTATAAAGGCCCTGGTCAACAGTACTACACTATAAAGGCCCTGGTCAACAGTACTGCACTATAAGGCCCTGGTCAACAGTACTGCCCTTATAAAAGGCCCTGGTCAACAGTACTGCACTATATAGGCCCTGGTCACCAGTACTGCACTATAAAGGCCCTGGTCAACAGTACTGCACTATAAAGGCCTGGTCAACAGTACTGCACTATTAGGCCCTGGTCAACAGTACTGCACTATAAGGCCCTGGTCAACAGTACTGCACTATAAAGCCCTGGTCTACAGTACTGCACTATAAAGGCCCTGGTCAACAGTACTGCACTATATAGGCCCTGGTCAACAGTACTGCACTATAAAGGCCCTGGTCAACAGTACTGCACTATAAAGCCCTGGTCTACAGTACTGCACTATAAAGGCCCTGGTCAACAGTACTGCACTATAAAGGCCCTGGTCAACAGTACTGCACTATATAGGCCCTGGTCAACAGTACTGCCCTATAAAGGCCCTGGTCAACAGTACTGCACTATAAAGGCCCTGGTCAACAGTACTGCACTATATAGGCCCTGGTCAACAGCACTGCACTATATAGGCCCTGGTCAACAGCACTGCACTATATAGGCCCTGGTCAACAGTACTGCACTATATAGGCCCTGGTCAACAGTACTGCACTATATAGGCCCTGGTCAACAGTACTGCCCTATAAAGGCCCTGGTCAACAGTACTGCACTATAAAGGCCCTTGTCTACAGTACTGCACTATAAAGGCCCTGGTCAACAGTACTGCACTATAAAGGCCCTGGTCAACAGTACTGCCCTATAAAGCCCTGGTCTACAGTACTGCACTATAAAGGCCCTGGTCAACAGTACTGCACTATATAGGCCCTGGTCAACAGTACTGCACTATAAAGGCCCTGGTCAACAGTACTACACTATAAAGGCCCTGGTCTACAGTACTGCACTATAAAGGCCCTGGTCAACAGTACTGCACTATAAAGGCCCTGGTCAACAGTACTGCACTATAAAGGCCCTGGTCAACAGTACTGCACTATAAAGCCCTGGTCTACAGTACTGCACTATAAAGGCCCTGGTCAACAGTACTGCACTATAAAGGCCCTGGTCAACAGTACTGCACTATAAAGGCCCTGGTCAACAGTACTGCACTATAAAGCCCTGGTCAACAGTACTGCACTATAAAGCCCTGGTCAACAATACTGCACTATAAAGCCCTGGTCTACAGTACTGCACTATAAAGCCCTGGTCTACAGTACTGCACTATATAGGCCCTGGTCAACAGTACTGCACTATAAAGGCCCTGGTCAACAGTACTGCACTATATAGGCCCTGGTCAACAGTACTGCACTATAAAGCCCTGGTCAACAGTACTGCACTATAAAGCCCTGGTCTACAGTACTGCACTATAAAGCCCTGGTCTACAGTACTGCACTATATAGGCCCTGGTCAACAGTACTGCCCTATAAAGGCCCTGGTCAACAGTACTGCACTATATAGGCCCTGGTCAACAGTACTGCACTATAAAGGCCCTGGTCAACAGCACTGCACTATATAGGCCCTGGTCAACAGCACTGCACTATATAGGCCCTGGTCAACAGTACTGCACTATATAGGCCCTGGTCAACAGTACTGCACTATATAGGCCAGGGAATATGATGTAATTTCAACTCTCTTGTTATTCCCAATAAAAGCAATAACAACTTATAAAGGCTTTATAGAGCCTTGTAGAGCCATCATAAGCACTACATAGAGTGTGTTGTATTTGTATGATGCTTAATGATACTCACAGGTCAACACAGGACTTGGCTCTCAGGCTGCCCTCTGCCTCCACCACTGAATACAGAGATGGTGCTGTACACAAGACTATAGAGAGAGAGGTCAGGGGTTAAAGGTCAACCACTGAATACAGTGACCTCAGGGGTCGGACCTCAGAGGTAGGTTCGGTTCTTACGCTTGAATCTGATGGTGAAGGTGTACGGGTTGTAGAGAGTCAGGACTCTCCTGTGGGAACTCCTCTGGTCAGAGTAGAACACCAGTTCAGATGGAAACAGGAAGATAGGAAGAGACTGGGAGGGAGATGGGAAGGCAGAGACATCTCTCTCAGCCCCGCCCCTGGACCCGCTCTCCTGCCCTTTCATTGGCTGCTGCTGCTGCATGACGACGGGTTCTTAGTCATGATCTGATTGGCTCATAAACGGGAGTGGCTGTGACGTTACAACAGCGACATCTGTCGGCCAGGAGGAGAGATCGCTTTCGGTTAGAGAGAATTACAGTCATTTTCATCTGGTTTTCATCTTAGCTCAGGTTACTCGTCTGAGAGGTTTAAAAGCAGGGCTTTATTTCAGATAACGTTATTACTTTATCTCTTTGTGATTCCTGCAGATGGATGAGGACTTCGTCTCCGCATCTATTCCCTCGTCATGCTGTTATTCCTCCATCTCACAGTTAGCTAACGTTACTTGGTTGCCGTCTGTGTGTCTAGTTAATTAAAACAGTTTATCTATCCACACCGACTGGCTTCACCAAGTTATCCAGACTTCTGTCTGTAGCTGTAAGGTAACGTTACGTTAGCTAACAGGCTGCAGATAGCGACCTTAACGAAGATCTCTGCGCACAAAACATGCCATATATATTCTAAAAAAAAAACACCCTGACCTGTTATACTAATTATCACTACCGTATAGACGGTTAAAACATACACAAAAGTAGAGTAAAGTGGAGATCGTTCACCAATTTACCTCTCTCCTGTCTTTCTGTGCAGGTTCTACTTCAGAACCCGCCCTTTGAAATGCACCAATGAAGGAAGCGTAGTGAGTCAATGCTGCCGTTTCATTGGTCATTTCTCGTGTCTATCTGAGTGTTTTTCCGGGTTTACGTTTTGCGCGGTGACATCGCCAACGCCCGCCTTTCCTGTCCACTGATTGGTTTTCCTGGAGAGGCGTGAAGCGCTGAGACGGACTGCCGTCCAGTTCCGGTATGTGTGACTGCATTACAGTAACAAACATATACTGTTTTAAAGCGGCATACAGGCCTGCTCTGACTTACTTTACTACTGTTATTGTTCTATCTACATATGAATACCACATTTACAAATGAGAAACGTCTTAGGAATGTATATCTATATATTTTCTTTTTTTTGGACTCTTCATATGTACTTAAAATAGTAGATACCCCTTTATTTTTTTTATTATTATTTTGTATTTTTTTATTATTTTTTATTTTTTCTCAGAATAGTCCCTGATTACACTAAAGAGGGTTTTTATTCTCTCTTACTATTGAGAACACTTGGTTTGGTCTTGAACATCATTTTCGGTTGAGGTAAAGTTCAAAAACCGGATAACAACTTGCTCAGAGTTTATGATATGAGCTATTTTCACTTCAAGTTGACTTAAATGGTGCAGATCTCAGTTCCTTACTGCTTACGTTCACTTCTCCTGCGTTTTCGACTCATCCTACAGTTTATACGTTTATATAATCTTTGTTGTTTAGTCTTTGTCTATAGTATCTCTTAATGCTAGAGGGTGTTGTGTTGTCTATAGTGTCTCTTAATGCTAGAGGGTGTTGTGTTGTCTATAGTGTCTCTTAATGCTAGAGGGTGTTGTGTTGTCTATAGTGTCTCTTAATGCTAGAGGGTGTTGTGTTGTCTAGAGTGTCTCTTATGCTAGAGGGTGTTGTGTTGTCTATAGTGTCTCTTAATGCTAGAGGGTGTTGTGTTGTCTATAGTGTCTCTTAATGCTAGAGGGTGTGTGTTGTCTATAGTGTCTCTTAATGCTAGAGGGTGTTGTGTTGTCTATAGTGTCTCTTAATGCTAGAGGAGTTGTGTTGTTATAGTGTCTCTTAATGCTAGAGGGTGTTGTGTTGTCTATAGTGTCTCTTAATGCTAGAGGGTGTTGTGTTGTCTATAGTGTCTCTTAATGCTAGAGGGTGTTGTGTTGTCTATAGTGTCTCTTAATGCTAGAGGGTGTTGTGTTGTCTATAGTGTCTCTTAATGCTAGAGGGTGTTGTGTTGTCTATAGTGTCTCTTAATGCTAGAGGGTGTTGTGTTGTCTATAGTGTCTCTTAATGCTAGAGGATATTGTGTTGTCTATAGTGTCTCTTAATGCTAGAGGGTGTTGTGTTGTCTATAGTGTCTCTTAATGCTAGAGGGTGTTGTGTTGTCTATAGTGTCTCTTAATGCTAGAGGGTTATGAAACAATGTGAAGCACAAGGCCTTATTCTTATTTGCTAAACAACTTTGAACAGATTTTAGTTTTTTTCAATTTCTGCTGATGCCAACTTCTGGAAGTCACAGTTGGAAATGATATTTGGCTTTCCCATGACTCTGATCTCTCTGCCGGGTCATTACAATGAAAACTTCCTTTGGTGGTAATAGTCTACACTCGGACTGTGACCCATTTGGCCACTTTATTTGTCTTGTGATCAGTTACAATGACATTACGCTCATTACTGGAAACTTAAATGGGTACAACACCAAACATGAGAATGATGAGTTGCTTGAATCTGTAGAGAAACATATACTTCATTGGTTATCTAAATGTCCCAATTCGTTATTATTGATAGGAGGGGACTTTAACATGACTATAGATATTTCATCTGATAGATGGCCCCCAAGTAGGCCATCCAATTAGAATTTGGGTTTAATACTTTTTATGGAAAAGTTTGATCTTACTGATATATAAACGGACTCTGTTTATATATAGCGGTCTAAGGCACTGCATTTCAGAGCAAGAGAGGTCACTACATTCCCTGGTTCGAATCCAGGCTGTGTCACATCCGGACGTGATTGGGAGTCCCATAGGGCAGCGCACAATTGGCCCAGCGTCGTCCGGGTTTGACCGGGGTAGGCCGTCATTGTAAATAAGATTTTTTTAACTGACTTGCCTAGTTAAATAAACAATCAAACAACTTCAGATGTGTCCATGTAAACAGGATTATTAGTTGTCGAAACATCAGAAAACAGAAAGGAAAACACTGCACACTGTTGCTCATGCTCCCAGGTGATATTTATTTACAACGTTTCCACCCTTTGGTCTTCAGCCATCCATATACCAGGTGATATTTATTTACAACGTTTCCACCCTTTGGTCATCAGCCATCATATCCCAGTGGATATTATTTACGTTTCTACCCTTTGGTCTTCAGCCATCCATATCCCAGGTGATATTTATTTACAACGTTCTACCCTTTGGTCATCAGCCATCCATATCCCAGGTGATATTTATTTACAACGTTTCCACCCTTTGGTCATCAGCCATCCATATCCCAGGTGATATTTATTTACGTTTCTACCCTTTGGTCATCAGCCATCCATATCCCAGGTGATATTTATTTACGTTTCTACCCTTTGGTCATCAGCCATCCATATCCCAGGTGATATTTATTTACAACGTTTCTACCCTTAGGTCATCAGCCATCCATATCCCAGGTGATATTTATTTACGTTTCTACCCTTAGGTCATCAGCCATCCATATCCCAGGTGATATTTATTTACAACGTTTCCACCCTTTGGTCTTCAGCCATCCATATCCCAAGTGATATTTATTTACAACGTTTCCACCCTTAGGTCATCAGCCATCCATATCCCAGGTGATATTTATTTACAACGTTTCCACCCTTAGGTCTTCAGCCATCCATATCCCAGGTAAGAATAGGAAATATGAAATACACAAATAAAGTAAATAAATAAATAATCATGCTATATACAGGGTCAGTACCATATTAACAACGTGCAGAGATACTGGAGTGATGGAGGTAGATATGTATGGGGGAAGGAGACAGGGATACTGGAGTGATGGAGGTAGATATGTATAGGGGGAAGGAGACGGATACTGGAGTGATGGAGGTAGATATGTATAGGGGACAGGGATACTGGAGTGATGGAGGTAGATATGTATAGGGGGAAGGAGACGGATACTGGAGTGATGGAGGTAGATATGTATAGGAGACAGGGATACTGGAGTGATGGAGGTAGATATGTATAGGGGAAGGAGACAGGGATACTGGAGTGATGGAGGTAGATATGTATAGGGGGAAGGGGACAGGGATACTGGAGTGATGGAGGTAGATATGTATAGGGGGAAGGAGACAGGGATACTGGAGTGATGGAGGTAGATATGTATAGGGGACAGGGATACTGGAGTGATGGAGGTAGATATGTATAGGGGGAGAGGAGACAGGGATACTGGAGTGATGGATGGTAGATATGTATAGGGGACAGGGATACTGGAGTGATGGAGGTAGATATGTATAGGGGGAAGGGGACAGGGATACTGGAGTGATGGAGGTAGATATGTATAGGGGGAAGGGACAGGGATACTGGAGTGATGGAGGTAAATATGTATAGGGGACAGGGATACTGGAGTGATGGAGGTAGATATGTATAGGGGAAGGGGACAGGTTACTGGAGTGATGGAGGTAGTATGTATATGGGGGAAGGGGACAGGGATACTGGAGTGATGGAGGTAAATATGTATAGGGGAAGGGGGACAGTGGATACTGGAGTGATGGAGGTAGATATGTGTAGGGGGAAGGGGGACAGGGATACTGGAGTGATGGAGGTAAATATGTATAGGGGACAGGGATACTGGAGTGATGGAGGTAGATATGTATAGGGGACAGGGATACTGGAGTGATGGAGGTAGATATGTATAGGGGGAAGGAGACAGGGATACTGGAGTGATGGAGGTAGATATGTGTAGGGGGAAGGGGACAGGGATACTGGAGTGATGGAGGTAAATATGTATAGGGGACAGGGATACTGGAGTGATGGAGGTAGATATGTATAGGGGAAGGGGACAGGGATACTGGAGTGATGGAGGTAGATATGTATAGGGGGAAGGGGACAGGGGATACTGGAGTGATGGAGGTAGATATGTATAGGGGACAGGGATACTGGAGTGATGGAGGTAGATATGTATAGGGACAGGGATACTAGAGTGATGGAGGTAGATATGTATAGGGGGAAGGGGACAGGGATACTGGAGTGATGGAGGTAGATATGTATAGGGGACAGGGATACTGGAGTGATGGAGGTAGATATGTATAGGGGTAAGGGGACAGGGATACTGGAGTGATGGAGGTAGATATGTATAGGGGGAAGGAGACAGGGATACTGGAGTGATAGAGGTAGATATGTATAGGGGGAAGGGGACAGGGATACTGGAGTGATGGAGTAGATATGTATAGGGGGAAGGAGACAGGGATACTGGGAGTGATGGAGGTAGATATGTGTAGGGGGAAGGGGACAGGGATACTGGAGTGATGGAGGTAGATATGTATAGGGGACAGGGATACTGGAGTGATGGAGGTAGATATGTATAGGGGACAGGGATACTGGAGTGATGGAGTTAGATATGTATAGGGGATAGGGATACTGGAGTGATGGAGGTAGATATGTATAGGGGGGAAGGGGGACAGGGATACTGGAGTGATGGAGGTAGATATGTATAGGGGGAAGGGGACAGGGATACTGGAAGTGATGGAGGTAGATATGTATAGGGGGAAGGGGACAGGGATACTGGAGTGATGGAGTAAATATGTATAGGGGACAGGGATACTGGAGTGATGGAGGTAGATATGTATAGGGGAAGGGGACAGGGTTACTGGAGTGATGGAGGTAGATATGTATAGGGGAAGGAGACAGGGATACTGGAGTGATGGAGGTAGATATGTATAGGGGACAGGGATACTGGAGTGATGGAGGTAGATATGTATAGGGTGAAGGGGACAGGGATACTGGAGTGATGGAGGTAAATATGTATAGGGGACAGGGATACTGGAGTGATGGAGGTAGATATGTATAGGGGAAGGGGACAGGGATACTGGAGTGATGGAGGTAGATATGTATAGGGGGAAGGGACAGGGATACTGGAGTGATGGAGGTAGATATGTATAGGGGACAGGGATACTGGAGTGATGGAGGTAGATATGTATAGGGGGAAGGAGACAGGGATACTGGAGTGATGGAGGTAGATATGTATAGGGGTAAGGGGACAGGGATACTGGAGTGATGGAGGGTAGATATGTATAGGGGGAAGGAGACAGGGATACTGGAGTGATGGAGGTAGATATGTATAGGGACAGGGATACTGGAGTGATGGAGGTTGATATGTATAGGGGACAGGGATACTGGAGTGATGGAGGTAGATATGTATAGGGGGAAGGAGACAGGGATACTGGAGTGATGGAGGTAGATATGTATAGGGGGAAGGGGACAGGGATGGTGGAGTGATGGAGGTAGATATGTATAGGTGACGGGGATACTGGAGTGATGGAGGTAGATATGTATAAGGGGAAGGAGACAGGGATACTGGATAGATGGAGGTAGATATGTATAGGGGGAAGGAGACAGGGATACTGGAGTGATGGAGGTAGATATGATAGGTGGACAGGGGATACTGGAGTGATGAGGTAGATATGTATAGGGGGAAGGAGACAGGGATTACTGGAGTGATGGAGGTAGATATGTATAGGGGACAGGGTACTGAGTGATGGAGGTAGATAGTATAGGGGACAGGGAGAACTAGAGTGATGGAGGTAGATATGTATAGGGGACAGGGATACGGAGTGATGTGAGGTAGATATGTATAGGGGAAGGGGACAGGGATACTGGAGTGATAAAGGTAGATATGTTATAGGGGAAAGGGGACAGGGATACGGAGTGATGGAGGGTAGATATGTATAGGGGGAAGGGGACAGGGATACTGGAGTGATGGAGGTAGATATGTATAGGGGACAGGGATACTAGAGTGATGGAGGTAGATATGTATAGGGGACAGGGATACTAGAGTGATGGAGGTAGATATGTATAGGGGACAGGGATACTGGAGTGATGGAGGTAGATATGTATAGGGGGAAGGGGACAGGGATACTGGAGTGATAAAGGTAGATATGTATAGGGGGAAGGGGACAGGGATACTGGAGTGATGGAGGTAGATATGTTTAGGAGACAGGGATACTGGAGTGATGGAGGTAGATATGTATAGGGGGACAGGGATACTGAAGTGATGGAGTAGATATGTATAGGGGGAAGGAGACAGGGATACTGGAGTGATGGAGGTAGATATGTATAGGGGACAGGGATACTGGAGTGATGGAGGTAGATATGTATAGGGGGAAGGGGACAGGGATACTGGAGTGATGGAGGTAAATATGTATAGGGGACAGGGATACTGGAGTGATGGAGGTAGATATGTATAGGGGAAGGGGACAGGGTTACTGGAGTGATGGAGGTAGATATGTATAGGGGAAGGAGACAGGGATACTGGAGTGATGGAGGGTAGATATGTATAGGGGAAGGTGACAGGGATACTGGAGTGATGGAGGTAGATATGTATAGGGGAAGGAGACAGGGATACTGGAGTGATGGAGGTAGATATGTATAGGGGACAGGGATACTGGAGTGATGGAGGTAGATATGTATAGGGGACAGGGATACTGGAGTGATGGAGGTAGATATGTATAGGGGAAGGTGACAGGGATACTGGAGTGATGGAGGTAGATATGTATAGGGGACAGGGATACTGGATGATGGAGGTAGATATGTATAGGGGACAGGGATACTGGAGTGATGGAGGTAGATATGTATAGGGGGAAGGGGACAGGGATACTGGAGTGATGGAGGTAAATATGTATAGGGGACAGGGATACTGGAGTGATGGAGGTAGATATGTATAGGGGACAGGGATACTGGAGTGATGGAGGTAGATATGTATAGGGGGAAGGGGACAGGGATACTGGAGTGATGGAGGTAGATATTGTATAGGGGAAGGAGACAGGGATACTGGAGTGATGGAGGTAGATATGTATAGGGGTAAGGGGACAGGGATACTGGAGTGATGGAGGTAGATATGTATAGGGGGAAGGAGACAGGGATACTGGAGTGATGGAGGTAGATATGTGTAGGGGGAAGGGGACAGGGATACTGGAGTGATGGAGGTAGATATGTATAGGGGGACAGGGATACTGGAGTGATGGAGGTAGATATGTATAGGGGAAGGAGACAGGGATACTGGAGTGATGGAGGTAGATATGTATAGGGGACAGGGATACTAGAGTGATGGAGGTAGATATGTATAGGGGACAGGGATACTAGAGTGATAGAGGTAGATATGTATAGGGGACAGGGATACTGGTGTGATGGAGGTAGATATGTATAGGGGGAAGGGGACAGGGATACTGGATTGATAAAGGTAGATATGTATAGGGGGAAGGAGACAGGGATACTGGAGTGATGGAGGTAGATATGTATAGGGGGAAGGAGACAGGGATACTGGAGTGATGGAGGTAGATATGTATAGGGGACAGGCATACTGGAGTGATGGAGGTAGATATGTATAGGGGACAGGGATACTGGAGTGATGGAGGTAGATATGTATAGGTGACAGGGATACTGGAGTGATGGAGGTAGATATGTATAGGGGTAAGGAGACAGGGATACTGGAGTGATGGAGGTAGATATGTATAGGGGGAAGAAGACAGGGATACTGGAGTGATGGAGGTAGATATGTATAGGGACAGGCATACTGGAGTGATGGAGGTAGATATGTATAGGGGACAGGGATACTGGAGTGATGGAGGTAGATATGTATAGGGGACAGGCATACTGGAGTGATGGAGGTAGATATGTATAGGGGACAGGGATACTGGAGTGATGGAGGTAGATATGTATAGGGGACAGGCATACTGGAGTGATGGAGGTAGATATGTGTAGGGGACAGGGATACTGGAGTGATGGAGGTAGATATGTATAGGGGACAGGGATACTGAAGTGATGGAGGTAGATATGTATAGGGGTAAGGAGACAGGGATACTGGAGTGATGGAGGTAGATATGTATAAGGGTAAGGAGACAGGGATACTGGAGATGGAGGTAGATATGTATAGGGGACAGGGATACTGGAGTGATGGAGGTAGATATGTATAGGGGGAAGGAGACAGGGATACTGGAGTGATGGAGGTAGATATGTATAGGGGACAGGGATACTGGCGTGATGGAGGTAGATATGTATAGGGGTAAGGCGACAGGGATCCTGGAGTGATGGAGGTAGATATGTATAAGGGTAAGGAGACAGGGATACTGAGTGATGGAGGTAGATATGTATAGGGGACAGGGATACTGGAGTGATGGAGGTAGATATGTATAGGGGACAGGGATACTGGAGTGATGGAGGTAGATATGTATAGGGGGAAGGGGACAGGGATACTGGAGTGATGGAGGTAGATATGTATAGGGGACAGGGATACTGGAGTGATGGAGGTAGATATGTATAGGGGGAAGGGGACAGGGATACTGGAGTGATGGAGGTAGATATGTATAGGGTAAGGAGACAGGGATACTGGAGTGATGGAGGTAGATATGTATAGGGGGAAGGAGACAGGGATACTGGAGTGATGGAGGTAGATATGTATAGGGGAAGGGGACAGGATACTGGAGTGATGGAGGTAGATATGTATGGACAGGGAACGGGATACTGGAGTGATGAGGTAGATATGTATAGGGGAAGGAGACAGGGATACTGGAGTGATGGAGGTAGATATGTATAGGGGACAGGGATACTGGAGTGATGGAGGTAGATATGTATAGGGGACAGGGATACTGGAGTGATGGAGGTAGATATGTATAGGGGACAGGGATACTGGAGTGATGGAGGTAGATATGTATAGGGGGGAAGGGGACAGGGCTACTGGAGTGATGGAGGTAGATATGTATAGGGGACAGGGATACTGGAGTGATGGAGGTAGATATGTATAGGGGGAAGGGGACAGGGATACTGGAGTGATGGAGGTAGATATGTATAGGGGTAAGGAGACAGGGATACTGGAGTGATGGAGGTAGATATGTATAGGGGGAAGGAGACAGGGATACTGGAGTGATGGAGGTAGATATGTATAGGGGAAGGGGACAGGGATACTGGAGTGATGGAGGTAGATATGTATAGGGGACAGGGATACTGGAGTGATGGAGGTAGATATGTATAGGGGGAAGGAGACAGGGATACTGGAGTGATGGAGGTAGATATGTATAGGGGACAGGGATACTGGAGTGATGGAGGTAGATATGTATAGGGGGAAGGGGACAGGGATACTGGAGTGATGGATGTAGATATGTATAGGGGACAGGGATACTGGAGTGATGGAGGTAGATATGTATAGGAGACAGGGATACTGGAGTGATGGAGGTAGATATGTATAGGGGACAGGGATACTGGAGGTATGGAGGTAGATATGTATAGGGGGAAGGAGACAGGGATACTGGAGTGATGGAGGTAGATATGTATAGGGGGAAGGGGACAGGGATACTGGAGTGATGGAGGTAGATATGTATAGGAGACAGGGATACTGGAGTGATGGAGGTAGATATGTATAGGGGGAAGGAGACAGGGATACTGGAGGGATGGAGGTAGATATGTATAGGGGACAGGGATACTGGAGTGATGGAGGTAGATATGTATAGGGGGAAGGGGACAGGGATACTGGAGTGATGGAGGTAGATATGTATAGGAGACAGGGATACTGGAGTGATGGAGGTAGATACAGTGGGCTCCAAAATTACTGGCAATGCACAAACAATACTTAAAAATATATATAAACAATGTAATTATAGAGAGAAACTCAAAATACCAACATGTGAAAAATACTGTACTTTATTAATGTTTCAATGGAACCCAACAAAATGATTTATTGATTTCATTCAAATTCAATGTCTTCCAAATCAAGGTTTCAAAATTAATATTATTGTAAATAACATCTACCAAAATTAAACCAGGAATTAAATTCCACTTATTTAAGTGTATCTAAGTGTTAAGGAACTATATTAAGCCATTACATCACTTCCTGTTTCACTAGGGTATTAAAATGAGGTAACACTCATGCAATATCCCTTTGTCATCCAACACCATGAAGAAAAGAACTGGCAGTTCAAAAGAGACAGATGGTCGGAGACCTTCATATATCTGGTACAAGAAGATCAAACAAACGATTGAATATACCACTGGGCTCTGTCAGGGCAATTATTAAAACATTCAAAAGATATGGAACAGTTGAACACCTCACGGGTTGAAGACACAAATGCATTTTACCCCCCAGGATAGGGAGGAAGGTCGTAAGAGAAGCAACCAAATCCCCAAGAATCACTGTGAAAGATTTGCAGGCCTTGGTGGCATCTTCGGGGTCACCAGGTTTAAAAAAGCAGCACCCAGCTCTGACACACACACTTACCCCACCAGACATGGCACCCAGCTCCCCACCATACATGCCACCCAGACATAACCTGAAAGGCTGCTCAGCAAGGAAGAAGCCACTGCTCCAAAACCGCCATAAAAAAGCTAGACTACGGTTTGCAACTGCACATGGGGACAAAGATTGTACTTTTTGGAGAAATGTCCTCTGGTCTGATGAAACAAAATAGAACTGTTTGGCCATAATGACCATCGTTATGTTTGGAGGAAAAAGGGGGAGGCTTGCAAGCCGAAGAACACCATCCCAACTGTGAAGCACGGGGGTGGCAGCATCATGTTGTGGGGGTGCTTTGCTGCAGGAGGGACTGGTGCACTTCACAAAATAGATGGAATCATGAGGTAGGAACATTATGTGGATATATTGAAGCAACATCTCAAGACATCAGTCAGGAAGTTAAAGCTTGGTCGCAAATGGGTCTTCCAAATGGACAATGACCCCAAGCATACTTCCAAAGTTGTGGTAAAATGGCTTAAGGACAACAAAGTCAAGGTATTGGAGTGACCATCACAAAGCCCTGACCTCCATCCTATAGAACATTTGTGGGCAGAACTGAAAAAGCATGTGCGAGCAAGGAGGCCTACAAACCTGACTCAGGTACACCAGCTCTGTCAGGAGGAATGGGCCAAAATTCACCCAACTTATTGTGGGAAGCTTGTGGAAGGCTACCTGAAACGTTTGACCCAAGTTAAACAATTTAAAGGCAATATGACCGACCCAGCCCAGGATAAGGTCAAGAACATTAACGAGGAACCTTTTCCCCGGAACAAGTCTGAGCTTCAGTCGTTTCAGGGGCTTCTCAACTTTTACAACTGCTTCCTGCCTGATAACGCTACAGTGTTGGAGTCCTTATATCGCCTACTGGACCAGGAAGCTCCCTGGAGTTGGACTGACACCAACCAGGAAGTCTATAAACAGGTTAAGCAGCTGCCACAAGCAGATGGGCTGCTAGCCAACTACGATGATAGAAAGTCCTTGTTACTGGTCTGTGATGAGTCTCCCTCTGATCCCCTGTTACTGGTCTGTGATGAGTCTCCCTCTGATCCCCTGTTACTGGTCTGTGATGAGTCTCCCTCTGATCCCCTGTTACTGGTCTGTGATGAGTCTCCCTCTGATCCCCTGTTACTGGTCTTTGATGAGTCTCCCTCTGACCCCGTTACTGGTCTGTGATGAGTCTCCCTCTGATCCCCTGTACTGGTCTGTGATGAGTCTCTGATCCCTGTACTAGTCGTGATGAGTCTCTGATCCCCTGTTACTGGTCTGTGATGAGTCTCCCTCTGATCCCTGTTACTGGTCTGTGATGAGTCTCCCTCTGATCCCCTGTTACTGGTCTGTGATGAGTCTCCCTCTGATCCCCTGTGTTACTGGTCTGTGATGAGTCTCCCTCTGACCCTGTTACTGGTCTGTGATGAGTCTCCCTCTGATCCCCTGTTACTGGTCTGTGATGAGTCTCTGATCCCCTGTTACTGGTCTGTGATGAGTCTCTGATCCCCTGTTACTGGTCTGTGATGAGTCTCCCTCTGATCCCCTGTTACTGGTCTGTGATGAGTCTCCCTCTGATCCCCTTGTTACTGGTCTGTGATGAGTCTCCCTCTGATCCCCTGTTACTGGTCTGTGGATGAGTCTCCCTCTGATCCTCCTGTTACTGGTCTGTGATGAGTCTCCCTCTGATCCCCTGTTACTGGTCTGTGATGAGTCTCCCTCTGATCCCCTGTTACTGGTCTGTGATGAGTCTCTGATCCCCTGTTACTGGTCTGTGATGAGTCTCTGTCCCCTGTTACTGGTCTGTGATGAGTCTCCTCTGATCCCCTGTACTGGTCTGTGATGAGTCTCCCTCTGATCCCCTGTTACTGGTCTGTGATGAGTCTCCCTCTGATCCCCTGTTACTGGTCTGTGATGAGTCTCCTCTGATCCCGTTACTGGTCTGTGATGAGTCTCCCTCTGATCCCCTGTTACTGGTCTGTGATGAGTCTCCTCTGATCCCTTGTTACTGGTTGTGATGAGTCTCCCTTGATCCACTGTTACTGGTCTGTGATGAGTCTCCCTCTGATCCCCTGTTACTGGTCTGTGATGAGTCTCCCTCTGATCCCTGTTACTGGTCTGTGATGAGTCTCCCTCTGATCCCCTGTTACTGGTCTGTGATGAGTCTCTGATCCCCTGTTACTGGTCTGTGATGAGTCTCCCTCTGATCCCTGTTACTGGTCTGTGATGAGTCTCCCTCTGATCCCCTGTTACTGGTCCTGTGAGAGTCTCCCTCTGATCCCTGTTACTGGTCTGTGATGAGTCTCTGATCCCCTGTTTACTGGTCTGTGATGGTCTCCCTCTGATCCCCTGTACTGGTCTGTGATGAGTCTCTGATCCCCTGTTACTGGTCTGTGATGAGTCTCCCTCTGATCCCCTGTTACTGGTCTGTGATGAGTCTCCCTCTGATCCCCTGTTACTGGTCTGTGATGAGTCTCCCTCTGATCCCCTGTTACTGGTCTGTGATGAGTCTCTGATCCCCTGTTACTGGTCTGTGATGAGTCTCACTCTGATCACCTGTTAATGGTCTGTGGATGAGTCTACCCTCTGATCCCCTGTTACTGGTCTGTGATGAGTCTCTGATCCCCTGTTACTGGTCTGTGATGAGTCTCTGATCCCCTGTTACTGGTCTGTGATGAGTCTCCCTCTGATCCCCTGTTACTGGTCTGTGATGAGTCTCCCTCTGATCCCCTGTTACTGGTCTGTGATGAGTCTCCCTGATCCCCTGTTACTGGTCTGTGATGAGTCTCTGATCCCCTGTTACTGGTCTGTGATGAGTCTTGAGAAGTTCCATCAGTATTTGTCAGGTCATCATTGTGTTGTCTTCCCCGAACACAAGCCCTTGCTGTGCCTGCTTCATCATCTGAAGCCCCAGATTATTTCCCCTGGATGGTCAGATGGAGCCTGATTCTGGGAGCCCATGGTTATGAGGTCTGCTATTGTCCAGGGAAGCAGCTGGCTAATGTGGATGCCCTGAATCTCTTGCCACTAGCTACCCTTTTGTTGGACCGACCACCTCCCTGGGAAGTAATGCTGTTTGAGGTGGTGCCTGGTGTCCCTCTCCAGGCTTTATTATAATGTCCCTCTCCAGGCTTTATTATAATGTCCCTCTCCAGGCTTTATTATAATGTCCTTCCGTTGGCTTTATTATAATGTCCCTCTCCAGGCTTTATTATAATGTCCCTCTCTAGGCTTTATATAATGTCCCTCTCCAGGCTTTATTATAATGTCCCTCTCCAGGTTTTATTATAATGTCCCTCTCTAGGCTTTATTATAATGTCCCTCCGTTGGCTTTATTATAATGTCCCTCTCTAGGCTTTATTATAATGTCCCTCTCTAGGCTTTATTATAATGTCCCTCTCTAGGCTTTATTATAATGTCCCTCCGTTGGCTTTATTATAATGTCCCTCTCTAGGCTTTATTATAATGTCCCTCTCTAGGCTTTATTATAATGTCCCTCTCTAGGCTTTATTATAATGTCCCTCTCTAGGCTTTATTATAATGTCCCTCTCTAGGCTTTATTATAATGTCCCTCTCCAGACTTTATTATAATGTCCCTCTCTAGGCTTTATTATAATGTCCCTCCGTTGGCTTTATTATAATGTCCCTCTCTAGGCTTTATTATAATGTCCCTCTCTAGGCTTTATTATAATGTCCCTCTCTAGGCTTTATTATAATGTCCCTCTCTAGGCTTTATTATAATGTCTACAGTGCATTAATGACTCAATACCCCATAATGACTCACTACCCCATAATGACTCACTACCCCATAATGACTCAATACCCCATAACGACATAATGATACAATACCCCATAATGACACAATACCCCATAATGACCCAATACCCCATAATGACTCGATACCCCATAATGACTCAATACCCCATAATGACTCAATACCCCATAATGACTCACTACCCCATAATGACACAATACCCCATAATGACTCAATACCCCATAATGACCCAATACCCCATAACGACTCAATACCCCATAATGACCCAATACCCCACAATGACCCAATACCCCATAATGACTCAATACCCCATAACGACTCAATACCCCATAATGACTCAATACCCCATAACGACTCAATACCCCATAAAGACTCAATACCCCATAATGACTCAATACCCCATAATGACTATATACCCCATAATGACTCAATACCCCATAATGACTCAATACCCCATGATGATACAATACCCCATAATGACACAATACCCCATAATGACCCAATATCCCATAACGACTCAATACCCCATAATGACCCAATACCCCACAATGACCAAATACCCCATAATGACTCAATACCCCATAATGACTCAATACCCCATAATGACTCAATACCCCACAATGACCCAATACCCCATAATGACTCAATATCCCATAATGACTCAATACCCCATAATGACCCAATACCCCATAATGACTCAATACCCCATAATGACCCAAAACCCCATAATGACTCAATACCCCATAATGACTCAATACCCCACAATGACCCAATACCCCATAATGACTCAATACCCATAATGACTCAATACCCCATAATGACCCAATACCCCATAATGACTCAATACCCCATAATGACCCAATACCCCATAATGACTCAATACCCCATAATGACTCAATATCCCATAATGACTCAATACCCCATAATGACTCAATACCCCATAATGACACAATACCCATAATGATACAATACCCCATAATGACTCAATACCCCATAATGACTCAATACCCCATAATGACATAATGACCCAATACCCCATAATGACACAATACCCCATAATGACCCAATACCCCATAATGACTCAATACCCCATAATGTCTCGATACCCCAGAATGACTCAATACCCCACAATGACTCAATACCCCATAATGACACGATACCCCATAATGACGCGATACCCCACAATGACTCAATACCCCATAATGACTCAATACCCCATAATGACACAATACCCCATAATGACTCAATAACCCATAATGACTCAATAACCCATAATGACCCAATACCCCATAATGACTCAATACCCCACAATGACTCAATACCCCACAATGACTCAATACCCCATAATGACTCAATACCCCATAATGACACAATACCCCATAATGACTCACTACCCCATAATGACTCAATACCCCATAATGACTCAATACCCCATAATGACTCAATACCCCATAATGACTCAATACCCCACAATGACTCAATACCCCACAATGACCCAATACTCCATAATGACTCGATACCCCACATGTTTCTCCCTCACTGGCCTGGATGCTCTGGATGTCACACCTCCCTCACTGGCCTGGACACCACCTCTCCCTCACTGCCCTGGACACCACACCTCCCTCACTGGCCTGGACACCACACCTCCCTCATTGCCCTGGACACCACACCTCCCTCACTGGCCTGGATGCCCTGGACACCACACCTCCCTCGCTGGCCTAGATGGCCTACCTCCCTCACTGCCCTGGATGTCACAGCTCCCTCACTGCCCTAGATGCCCTATCTCCCTCGCTGGCCTGCCTCCAGAGACTATACCAGCACGTCCCTCACTGTCCATTCCCCCCCCCCTTCTCCCTCACTGCCCTGGACACCACACCTCCCTCACTGCTCTGGACACCAAACCTCCCTCACTGCTCTGGACACCACACCTCCCTCACTGGCCTGGACACCACACCTCCCTCACTGCCCTGGACACCAAACCTCCCTCACTGCCCTGGACACCACACCACCCTCACTGCTCTGGACACCACACCACCCTCACTGTCCTGGACACCCTCCTCCCTCGCTGCCCTGGACACCTCACCTCCCTCACTGCTCTGGACACCACACCACCCTCATTGCTCTGGACACCACACCACCCTCACTGTCATGGACACCCCACCTCTCTCACTACCCTGGACACCACACCTCCCTCACTGTCCTGGACACCACACCTCCCTCACTGCTCTGGACACCACACCACCCTCACTGCTCTGGACACCACACCACCCTCACTGGCCTGGACACCACACCACCCTCACTGCTCTGGACACCACACCTCACTCACTGCCCTGGACACCACACCTCCCTCACTGCTCTGGACACCACACCTCCCTCACTGCTCTGGACACCACACCTCCCTCACTGCCCTGGATGCCCTGGACACCACACCTCCCTCACTGCTCTGGACACCACACCACCCTCACTGTCCTGGACATATGCATACAGCATTCATAGAGCATGCATACAGCATTCATAGAGCATGCATACAGCATTCATAGAGCATGCATACAACATTCATAGATCATGCATACAGCATTCATAGAGCATGCATACGGCATTCATAGAGCATGCATACGGCATTCATAGAGCATGCATACAGCATTCATAGATCATGCATACAGCATTCATAGAGCATGCATACGGCATTCATTGAGCATGCATACGGCATTCATAGATCATGCATGCAGCATTCATAGAGCATGCATACGGCATTCATAGAGCATGCATACGGCATTCATAGAGCATGCATACAGCATTCATAGAGCATGCATACAGCATTCATAGAGCATGCATACAGCATTCATAGAGCATGCATACAGCATTCATAGATCATGCATACAGCATTCATAGAGCATGCATACAGCATTCATAGAGCATTTTTAAACATGCTGCACTTACGGGAAAACACAGAACGTTAAAGGAAATCTGAACATTCAGTTTTCCAGATGTAAAGTTAGTGAACTAACGTGGAAACTGACAATAAAATGTCTTGCATAGCAAGACACGAATGCGTTCTAGATATACTACGGATATATTTAATGTGGTTGTGACCTGTTATAACACGTTCCTGAAATGCTTATAGATGTGTAATAAATGCATTATGGATATGTAGTCAAACATAGTCGTTAGCAAATATACTGTAGTTGTGTGGTTTGATTGTAGAGGCCTCCACTCGCTCCTATCGCTCCATCTTAAATAAGCATGCCCCATTCACAAAATGTAGAACCAGGAACAGATTTAGCCCTTTGGTTTACCCCAGATCTGACTGCCCTTGACCAGCACAGAAACATCCTGTGGGGTTCTGCATTAGCATCGAATAGCCCCCGTGATATGCAACTTTTCAGGGAAGTTAGGAACCAATACACGCATTCAATCAGGAAAGCAAAGGCTAGCTTTTTCCTTTTTCAAACAGAAATTTGCATCCTGTAGTACAAACTCTAAAAAGTTCTGGGACACTGTAAAGTCCATGGAGAATAAGAGCACCTCCTCCCAGCTGCCCACTGCTCTGAGGCTAGGAAACACTGTCACCACCGACAAATTTACGATAATCGAAAATTTCAATAAGCATTTTTCTACAGCTGGCCATGCTTTCCACCTGGCTACCCCTACCCCGGTCTCTGTATATATCAATGATGTCTTACTTCCTGCTGGTGATTCTCTGATCCACCTCCAGATCACTGCACCTGTACATAGCCCATCTGTAAATAGCCCACCCAACTACCTCATCCCCATACTGTATTTATTTATCTTGCTCCTTTGCACCCCAGTATCTCTACTTGCACATTCATCTTCTGCACATCTATCACTCCAGTGTTTAATTGCTATATTGTAATTATTTAGCCACTATGGCCTATTTATTGCCTTACCTCCCTTACCCTACCTCATTTGCACACACTGTATATAGACTTTTTCTATTGTGTTATTGTCTGTACATTTGTTTATGTGTAACTCTGTGTTGTTGTTTGTGTCGCACTGCTTTGCTTTATCTTGGCCAGGTCACAGTTGTAAATGAGAACTTGTTCTCAACTAGTCTACCTGGTTAAATAAAGGACTTGTTCTCAACTGGCCTACCTGGTTAAATAAAGAACTTGTTCTCAACTGGCCTACCTGGTTAAATAAAGGACTTGTTCTCAACTAGCCCACCCTTCACCCCCCCCCCCCCCTCTCTCCTATTGGCTAGCACATTCCCTTCATCCCCCCTCTCTCTCTCCTATTGGCTAGCACATTCCCTTCACCCTCCCTCCCTCTCTCTCCTATTGGCTAGCACATTCCCTTCACCCTCCCTCTCTCCTATTGGCTAGCACATTCCTTCACCCTCCCTCTCTCCTATTGGCTAGCACATTCCCTTCACCCCCTCTCTCTGTCCTATTGGCTAGCACATTCCCTTCACCCCCCCCCTCTCTCCTATTGGCTAGCACATTCCCTTCACCCCCTCTCTCTCTCCTATTGGCTAGCACATTCCCTTCACCCCCCTCTCTCCTATTGGCTAGCACATTCCCTTCATCCCCTCTCTCTCTCTCCTATTGGCTAGCACATTACCTTCACCCCCCCTCTCTCCTATTGGCTAGCACATTCCCTTCATCCCCCCTCTCTCTCCTATTGGCTAGCACATTCCCTTCACCCCCTCTCTCTCTCCTATTGGCTAGCACATTCCCTTCACCCCCCTCTCTCTCCTATTGGCTAGCACATTCCCTTCACCCCCCCCCCCCTCTCTCTCCTATTGGCTAGCACATTCCCTTCACCCCCCCCCCTCTCTCCTATTGGCTAGCATATTCCCTTCACCCTCCCTCCCTCTCTCTCCTATTGGCTAGCACATTCCCTTCATCCCCCCTCTCTCTCTCCTATTGGCTAGCACATTCCCGTCATCCCCCCTCTCTCTCTCCTATTGGCTAGCACATTTCCCTTCACCCCCCCTCTCTCTCTCCTATTGGCTAGCACATTCCCTTCACCCCCCCTCTCTCTCTCCTATTGGCTAGCACATTCCCTTCACCCCCCCTCTCTCTCTCCTATTGGCTAGCACATTCCCTTCACCCCCCCTGATATGTAATGAAGGGTTTCTCCTCTGTCTCTCCTTACAGGACGTCCTGACCAGGGTGATCTGTCTCTCCCTGCAGGACGTCCTGACCAGGGTGATCTGTCTCTCCATACAGTACGTCCTGACCAGGGTGATCTGTCTCTCCTTACAGGACGTCCTGACCAGGGTGATCTGTCTCTCCATACAGGACGTCCTGACCAGGGTGATCTGTCTCTCCATACAGGACGTCCTGACCAGGGTGATCTGTCTCTCCATACAGGACGTCCTGACCAGGGTGATCTGTCTCTCCATACAGGACGTCCTGACCAGGGTGATCTGTCTCTCCCTGCAGGACGTCCTGACCAGGGTGATCTGTCTCTCCCTGCAGGACGTCCTGACCAGGGTGATCTGTCTCTCCCTGCAGGACGTCCTGACCAGGGTGATCTGTCTCTCCCTGCAGGACGTCCTGACCAGGGTGATCTGTCTCTCCCTGCAGGACGTCCTGACCAGGGTGATCTGTAATGAAGGGTTTCTCTCTCTGTGGAAGGGTTTCACTCCATACTACGCCAGATTGGGACCTCACACCTTCCTCACATTCATCTTCCTGGAACAGATGAACAAGGCTTATAAAGACTACTTCCTGGATTAGAGACTGGACATACACTATACACACACAGACGCACACTATACACACACACATACATGCATACATCGTGTCGAGTGACCTTTAACCCCTGTCATGTGACCTCTCCTCCAACTCCCTGTTAACTTCCACCCCCCCCTGATACTTGGTACAGCACACAGTCTAACAGCCCCCCCCCCTGATACTTGGTACAGCACACAGTCTAACAGCCCCCCCCCCCCCTGATACTTGGTACAGCACACAGTCTAACAGCCCCCCCCCTGATACTTGGTACAGCACACAGTCTAACAGCCCCCCCCCCCCTGATACTTAGTACAGCACACAGTCTAACAGCCCCCCCCCTGATACTTGGTACAGCACACAGTCTAACAGCCCCCCCCTGATACTTGGTACAGCACACAGTCTAACAGCCCCCCCCCCTGATACTTGGTACAGCACACAGTCTAACAGCCCCCCCCCCTGATACTTGGTACAGCACACAGTCTAACAGCCCCCCCCCCCGATACTTGGTACAGCACACAGTCTAACAGCCCCCCCCCCCCGATACTTGGTACAGCACACAGTCTAACAGCCCCCCCCTGATACTTGGTACAG
The DNA here is from genome assembly GCF_901001165.1 of Salmo trutta. Classification (NCBI taxonomy): domain Eukaryota; kingdom Metazoa; phylum Chordata; class Actinopteri; order Salmoniformes; family Salmonidae; genus Salmo; species Salmo trutta. The sequence continues at coordinate 399,797 of NC_042964.1, read as the reverse complement.
CACACAGTCTAACAGCCCCCCCCCCTTGATACTTGGTACAGCACACAGTGTAACACCCCCCCCCCCGATACTTGGTACAGCACAAAGTCTAACAGCCCCCCCCCTGATACTTGGTACAGCACACAGTCTAACAGCCCCCCCCCCCTGATACTTGGTACAGCACACAGTCTCACAGCCCCCCCCCCTGATACTTGGTACAGCACACAGTCTAACAGCCCCCCCCCCCCTGATACTTGGTACAGCACACAGTCTCACAGCCCCCCCCCCCTGATACTTGGTACAGCACACAGTCTAACAGCCCCCCCCCTGATACTTGGTACAGCACACAGTCTAACAGCCCCCCCCCCTGATACTTGGTACAGCACACAGTGTAACACCCCCCCCTCCCCCCGATACTTGGTACAGCACACAGTCTCACAGCCCCCCCCCCCCCTGATACTTGGTACAGCACACAGTCTAACAGCCCCCCCCCTGATACTTGGTACAGCACACAGTCTAACACCCCCCCCCCTGATACTTGGTACAGCACACAGTCTCACAGCCCCCCCCCCCCCTGATACTTGGTACAGCACACAGTCTAACAGCCCCCCCCCCCCTGATACTTGGTACAGCACACAGTCTAACAGCCCCCCCCCCCCTGATACTTGGTACAGCACACAGTCTAACAGCCCCCCCCCTGATACTTGGTACAGCACACAGTCTAACAGCCCCCCCCCCGATACTTGGTACAGCACACAGTCTAACAGCCCCCCCCCCTGATACTTGGTACAGCACACAGTCTAACAGCCCCCCCCTGATACTTGGTACAGCACACAGTCTAACAGCCCCCCCCCTGATACTTGGTACAGCACACAGTCTAACAGCCCCCCTCCCTGATACTTGGTACAGCACACAGTCTAACAGCCCCCCCCCCCCCCCCCCCTGATACTTGGTACAGCACACAGTCTAACAGCCCCCCCCCCCCGATACTTGGTACAGCACACAGTCTAACAGCCCCCCCCCCCCCCGATACTTGGTACAGCACACAGTCTAACAGCCCCCCCCTGATACTTGGTACAGCACACAGTCTAACAGCCCCCCCCTGATACTGGTACAGCACACAGTCTAACAGCCCCCCCCTGATACTTGGTACAGCACACAGTCTAACAGCCCCCCCCCCTGATACTTGGTACAGCACACAGTCTAACAGCCCCCCCCCTGATACTTGGTACAGCACACAGTCTAACAGCCCCCCCCCCCTGATACTTGGTACAGCACACAGTCTAACAGCCCCCCCCCCCGATACTTGGTACAGCACACAGTCTAACAGCCCCCCCCCCTGATACTTGGTACAGCACACAGTGTAACAGCAACGTTGTCATGACAACATGTTTTCCTTAAGTTTGGGTATTCTGCCGCTGTGTTCTCTCTGTTTAGGGCCAAATAGAATTCTAGTTTGCTCTGTTGTTTTGTTAATTCTTTCCAATGTGTCAAGTAATTATCTTTTTGTTTTCTCATGATTTGGTTGTCTCTAATTGTTTTGCTGTCCTGAGGCTCTGTAGGGTCTGTTTGTGTTTGTGAACTGAGCCCAAAGACCAGCTTGCTTAGGGGACTCTTCTCGAGGTTCATCTCTCTGTAGGTGATGGCTTTGTTATGGAAGGTTTGGGAATCACTTCCTTTTAGGTGGTTGTAGAATTGAACATCTCTTTTCTGGATTTTGATCATTAGTGGGTATCGGCCTAATTCTTCTCTGCATTATTTGGTGTTTTACATAGTACGCGGAGGATATTTTTGCAGAATTCTGCATGCAGTCTCAATTTGGTGTTTGTCCCATTTAGTGAATTCTTGGTTGGTGAGCGGACCCCAGACTTCACAACCCTAAAGGGCAATGGGTTCTATAACTGATTCATGGATTTTTTTTAGCAGGCTCCTAATTGGTATGTCAAATTGTATGTTCCTTTTGATGGCATAGAAGGCCCTTCTTGCCTCGTCTCTCAGATCGTTCACAGCTTTGTGGAAGTTACCTGTGGCGCTGATATTTAGCCCGAGGAATGTATCGTTTTTTATGTGCTCTAGGGTAACGGTGTCTAGATGGAATTTGTATTTGTGTTCCTGGCAACTGGACCTTTTTTGGAACACCATTATTTTGGTCTTACTGAGATTTACTGTCAGGGCCCAGGTCTGTCAGAATCTGTGCAGAAGATCTAGGTGCTGCTGTAGGCCCTCCTTGGTTGGGGAGAGCAGAAAATCAGAAAATCAGCAAGCATTAGAAATTTGACTTCAGATTCTAGTAGGGTGAGGCCGGGTGCTGCAGACTGTTCTAGTGCCTTCGCCAATTCGTTGATATATATATATTGAAGAGGGTAGGGCTTAAGCTGCATCCCTGTCTCACCCCATGGCCCTGTGGAAAGAAATGTGTGTTTTTTTGCCAATTTTAACCGCACACTTGTTGTTTGTGTACATGGATTTTATAATGTTGTATGTTTTTCCCCCAACCCCACTTTCCATCAATTTGTATAGCAGACCCTCATGCTAAATTGACTCAACTTTTTTGAAATCAACGAAGCATGAGAAGACTTTATCTCATTTTTTATTTTTTTTTGTCAATTAGGGTGTGCAGGGTGAATATGTGGTCTGTCGTACGGTAATTAGGTAAAAAGCCAATTTCAATGAGGAAATGTACGAGTCTGCTGTTATTGATAATGCAGAGGATTTCCCCAAGATTGCTGTTGTTCTCTTCACAGTCCCCGTTTTCCATAAGGTGTATTTTTATCCATTTTTTAATTTTCATTTTACATTTTAGTCATTTAGCAGACGCTCTTATCCAGAGCGACTTACAGTAGTGAATGCATACATTTCATACATTTTTTTTTTTCTTTGTACTTGGCCCCCCGTGGGAATCGAACCCACAACCCTGGTGTTGCAAACACCATGCTCTACCAACTGAGCTACGGGGAAGGCTAATCTGATTCTACTGCTTTTATCAGTTACCTGATGTGGAATAGAGTTCTATGTAGTCATGGTAACGGCCGTCGGTCAAATGAGACCAAGGTGCAGCAGAGGATGTGTTCATCTTACAAGAATTTAATGAAAAAAAACAGAACACTATACAAAACGAAACCAAAAAACGACCAGCCACAGTTCTGTCAGGAAACAAACTAAACAGAAAACAATCACCCACAAACCCCAAAGGAAAAACAGGCTGCCTATGTATGACTCCCAATCAGCGACAACGAACTACAGCTGTTCCTGATTGAGAGCCACACACGGCCCAAAACAAAGAAACAAACCAACATAGAAAAATAAACATAGAACGCCCACCCATGTAACACCCTGGCCTAACCAAAATAGAGAACTAAAAACCCCTCTCTATGGACAGGGCGTTACATCATGGCTCTGTGTAGTACTGTGCTCCTCGCATAATCTGTTCTGGACTTGGGGACTGTGAAGAGACCTCTGGTGGCATGTCTTGTGGGGTAGGCATGGGTATCTGAGCTGTGTGCCACTAGTTTAAACAGACAGCTCGATACATTCAGGTTGTCAACACCTCTTACAAAAACAAGTAATGAGGAAGTCAATCTCTCTTCCACTTTGATCCATGAGAGATTTTAATGTTAGCTCTCCGTGTACTTTCAATTTTCCCAAGTCCCTCTTTGTGGCACCTGATCACACGACTGAACAGTAGTCTTGTTGTGACAAAACTAGGGCCTGTAGGACCTGCCTTGTTGATAGTGTTGTTAAGAAGGTAGAAATTAGGGCCTGTAGGACCTGCCTTGTTGATAGTGCTGTTAAGAAGGTAGAAACTAGGGCCTGTAGGACCTGTCTAATTGATAGTGTTGTTAAGAAGGTAGAAATTAGGGCCTGTAGGACCTGCCTTGTTGATAGTGCTGTTAAGAAGGTAGAAACTAGGGCCTGTAGGTCCTGCCTTGTTGATAGTGTTGTTAAGAAGGTAGAAACTAGGGCCTGTAGGACCTGCCTTGTTGATAGTGTTGTTAAAAAGGTAGAAACTAGGGCCTGTAGGACCTGCCTTGTTGATAGTGTTGTTAAGAAGGTAGAAACTAGGTCCTGTAGGACCTGCCTTGTTGAGTGTTGTTAAGAAGGTAGAAACTAGGGCCTGTAGGACCTGCCTTGTTGATAGTGTTGTTAAGAAGGTAGAAACTAGGGCCTGTAGGACCTGTCTTGTTGATAGTGTTGTTAAGAAGGTAGAAACTAGGGCCTGTAGGACCTGCCTTGTTGATAGTGCTGTTAAGAAGGTAGAAACTAGGGCCTGTAGGACCTGCCTTGTTGATAGTGTTGTTAAGAAGGTAGAAACTAGGGCCTGTAGGACCTGCCTTGTTGATAGTGTTGTTAAGAAGGTAGGAACTAGGGCCTGTAGGACCTGCCTTGTTGATAGTGTTGTTAAAAAGGTAGACCAGCATTTTATTATGGACAGACTTCTCCCCATCTTAGCTACTGTTGCTACTGTTGTTGAAGCCGTCTTTGCAGGAGTGGGAGACATGGGGTGGGCAGGAGGAGCATAGGTCTGATCTGATGGGGCCTAAATGGGGTGTGGGCATGGTTGACTTGGGGAGTGTTGATTGGTTGGGGTGGGGGTGTGGATGTGGCTGGTGGTGCTGTGGTCTGGATGTAGGTCCTCTCGGCGTGGGTCCTCTATGTGTAGGTCCGTGGGGGGGGGTTGCAGGTATGGTAGAGTGTCTTGCTGGTCTGGGCGGGGTGTCTATTGATCTGTTGCTCTTGTGTGAAGTGTTGGGGCTGCAGTTGAGGGCGATGTCCTTTAGGGTCCAGGCGAAGGTTGTCTCTGCTGCCTTGTATAGGTGGACCTGGTCATAGAGGCTGTTCAAGTCCAGGGTGAAGTGGTGGGCCAGGAAAACATTTGGTTTTGAGGCACAGTCACTGGAAATACTTGTGTTTACCCGCTGTATGGTAGCAGGGTGGAAGTCTTTTCGTGGTAGCAGGGAGGAGATAAACACTGGTGCGTTGGGGAATGTAGAAGAAGCTTTTTCAATCACTCCCTTCAGTGCTGTGGCCACCTTTTCCTGCTGTGTTCTCAGGTCGTTGGTGCCTGTGTGTATTATTATGTGGCTGGGTGAACCTAGTTGGTCCTCAGACAGAAGGTCTAGGGCGCGCTGGGTGACCCTAGTTGGTCCTCAGACAGAAGGTCTAGGGTGGGCTGGGTGACCCTAGTTGGTCCTCAGACAGAAGGTCTAGTGCGCTGGGTGAACCTAGTTGGTCCTCAGACAGAAGGTCTAGTGCGCTGGGTGAACTTAGTTGGTCCTCGGACAGAAGGTCTAGGGTGCGCTGGGTGACCCTAGTTGTTCCTCAGACAGAAGGTCTAGGGTGCGCTGGGTGACCCTAGTTGTTCCGCAGACAGAAGGTCTAGGGCGCTGGGTGAACCTAGTTGGTCCTCAGACAGAAGGTCTAGGGTGCGCTGGGTGACCCTAGTTGGTCCTCAGACAGAAGGTCTAGGGTGGGCTGGGTGACCCTAGTTGGTCCTCAGACAGAAGGTCTAGGGTGCGCTGGGTGACCCTAGTTGGTCCTCAGACAGAAGGTCTAGGGTGGGCTGGGTGACCCTAGTTGGTCCTCAGACAGAAGGTCTAGGGTGCGCTGGGTGACCCTAGTTGTTCCTCAGACAGAAGGTCGAGGGCGCTGGGTGACCCTAGTTGTTCCTCAGACAGAAGGTCGAGGGCGCTGGGTGACCCTAGTTGGTCCTCAGACAGAAGGTCTAGGGTGGGCTGGGTGACCCTAGTTGGTCCTCAGACAGAAGGTCTAGGGTGCGCTGGGTGACCCTAGTTGTTCCTCAGACAGAAGGTCGAGGGCGCTGGGTGACCCTAGTTGTTCCTCAGACAGAAGGTCGAGGGCGCTGGGTGACCCTAGTTGTTCCTCAGACAGAAGGTCTAGGGCGCTGGGTGACCCTAGTTGTTCCTCAGACAGAAGGTCTAGGGCGCTGGGTGAACCTAGTTGGTCCTCAGACAGAAGGTCTAGGGCCCGCTCGGGGTGGGGGTATTTTTCTCAAGAGAGGGCTTATCCTGCTGAGGTATCTCTTTGATTAGGTGAAAGTCCAGCTGAAATTGTTTGGGGTTGCCCTATACCATTACTGTTCCAGACTTGTTCAGGTTGACATTGGCTGACTCAGAGTCCTCGTTGTCTAGTATCCTGAGTTTCCATCCATCGGTAACACCCCCCCCCCCTCTTAACAGAAGGGGTATAGTGTTAATATAGCACTGTGCCATGCCAGGGGATGGTCTGGTTAATATAGCACTGTGCCAGGGGATGGTCTGGTTAATATAGCACTGTGCCAGGGGATGGTCTGGTTAATATAGCACTGTACCAGGGGATGGTCTGGTTAATATAGCACTGTACCAGGGGATGGTCTGGTTAATATAGCACTGTGCCAGGGGATGGTCTGGTTAATATAGCACTGTGCCATGCCAGGGGATGGTCTGGTTAATATAGCACTGTGTCATGCCAGGGGATGGTCTGGTTAATATAGCACTGTGCCATGCCAGGGGATGGTCTGGTTAATATAGCACTGTGCCATGCCAGGGGATGGTCTGGTTAATATAGCACTGTGTCATGCCAGGGGATGGTCTGGTTAATATAGCACTGTGCCATGCCAGGGGATGGTCTGGTTAATATAGCACTGTGCCAGGGGATGGTCTGGTTAATATAGCACTGTGCCATGCCAGGGGATGGTCTGGTTAATATAGCACTGTGCCATGCCAGGGGATGGTCTGGTTTATATAACACTGTGCCATGCCAGGGGATGGTCTGGTTAATATAGCACTGTGCCAGGGGATGGTCTGGTTAATATAGCACTGTGCCATGCCAGGGGATGGTCTGGTTAATATAGCACTGTGCCATGCCAGGGGATGGTCTGGTTAATATAGCACTGTGCCAGGGGATGGTCTGGTTAATATAGCACTGTGCCATGCCAGGGGATGGTCTGGTTAATATAGCACTGTGCCATGCCAGGGGATGGTCTGGTTAATATAGCACTGTGCCAGGGGATGGTCTGGTTAATATAGCACTGTGCCAGGGGATGGTCTGGTTAATATAGCACTGTGTCAGGGAATGGTCTGGTTAATATAGCATTGTGCCAGGGGATGGTCTGGTTAATATAGCACTGTGTCATGCCAGGGGATGGTCTGGTTAATATAGCACTGTGCCAGGGGATGGTCTGGTTAATATAGCACTGTGCCAGGGGATGGTCTGGTTAATATAGCATTGTGCCAGGGGATGGTCTGGTTAATATAGCATTGTGCCAGGGGATGGTCTGGTTAATATAGCACTGTGTCATGCCAGGGGATGGTCTGGTTAATATAGCATTGTGCCAGGGGATGGTCTGGTTAATATAGCACTGTGTCATGCCAGGGGATGGTCTGGTTAATATAGCACTGTGCCATGCCAGGGGATGGTCTGGTTAATATAGCACTCTGCCAGGGGATGGTCTGGTTAATATAGCACTGTGCCATGCCAGGGGATGGTCTGGTTAATATAGCACTGTGCCATGCCAGGGGATGGTCTGGTTAATATAGCACTCTGCCAGGGGATGGTCTGGTTAATATAGCATTGTGCCATGCCAGGGGATGGTCTGGTTAATATAGCACTGTGCCATGCCAGGGGATGGTCTGGTTAATATAGCATTGTGCCATGCCAGGGGATGGTCTGGTTAATATAGCACTGTGCCAGGGGATGGTCTGGTTAATATAGCATTGTGCCATGCCAGGGGATGGTCTGGTTAATATAGCACTGTGTCAGGGGATGGTCTGGTTAATATAGCACTGTGCCAGGGGATGGTCTGGTTAATATAGCACTGTGCCATGCCAGGGGATGGTCTGGTTAATATAGCACTGTGCCATGCCAGGGGATGGTCTGGTTAATATAGCACTGTGCCATGCCAGGGGATGGTCTGGTTAATATAGCATTGTGCCATGCCAGGGGATGGTCTGGTTAATATAGCACTGTGTCATGCCAGGGGATGGTCTGGTTAATATAGCACTGTGCCATGCCAGGGGATGGTCTGGTTAATATAGCATTGTGCCATGCCAGGGGATGGTCTGGTTAATATAGCACTGTACCAGGGGATGGTCTGGTTAATATAGCACTGTGCCATGCCAGGGGATGGTCTGGTTAATATAGCATTGTGCCAGGGGATGGTCTGGTTAATATAGCACTGTGCCAGGGATGGTCTGGTTAATATAGCATTGTGCCATGCCAGGGGATGGTCTGGTTAATATAGCACTGTGCCAGGGGATGGTCTGGTTAATATAGCATTGTGCCATGCCAGGGGATGGTCTGGTTAATATAGCATTGTGTCATGCCAGGGGATGGTCTGTGTGGAAGATTAATTTGCTTATGTTCGCATTTTTATAATAGTGAGCAAAAAGTGTCTCTTGATTTTCCATTAGGGGCATCTTTTTGTACTCTTTCCGTGCCTTAGAATTTTTTACATCCAAAGGGTACTGTATTGTAAAGACCTCTGAACAGCGGGAGGCCCCTGCATTAGGGTTGGGTTGGGGAGGCTGTGAAACTCTCCTGCCGTTGTTGGGCTGAAAGGCTTCGACACATCTCACTTCACACCTCAGTGCTAATTCAAGTTGCAGTCAGATCTGTTCTGTCCTAACAAGCTGGGTAGCCTGAACTTTGCATTCAGTCCTTATCAAGTAAAATACATCATAGTAATGTATTTTCCTTCTTGGCTTTAAAAGTAGCTTCAGACTAAACATGACTCACTCAGTTCCAAGTTGGATGATGTTTTCAGGTTTCTGTTGTTTGTTTGTCAGAGCATTTGCTGTATATCTTGGAAATAACAACATTTGGTAGTAGAAATCCTTCCAGTTCATTTTATCCAAAATCAGGTTTGGAGTTTTGATTTGGAGTGAAGGTTATGTTGTGGAGGGTAGTATGCTGTATATGTCCTTGCCGAAATATCCACATTTCTCGAACTCTAAATCTATCTTTTTCTAAACTCTCTCTCTCTCAATCTCCCTCTCTCTCTCTCTGTCTCTTTCTCTTTCCCCCTCTTTCTCTCTCTCTTTGCCTCTCTCTCTTTCCCCCTTTCTCTACCTCCCCTATCTCTCTCTCTCTCTCTCTCTCTCTCTCTCTCTCTCTCTCTCGCTCTCTCTCTCTTTGCCCCTCTCTCTTCCTCTCTCTCTCTCTTTGCCCCTCTCTCTTCCTCTCTCTCTCTTTGCCCCTCTCTCTTCCTCTCTCTCTCTCTTTGCCCCTCTCTCTTCCCCCCTCTCTCTCTTTGCCCCTCTCTCTTCCCCCCTCTCTCTCTTTGCCCCTCTCTCTTCCCCCCTCTCTCTCTCTTTGCCCCTCTCTCTTCCTCTCTCTCTCTCTCTCTTTGCCCCTCTCTCTTCCCCCCTCTCTCTCTTTGCCCCTCTCTCTTCCCCCTCTCTCTACCTCTCTCTCTTTCCCCTTCTCTCTACCTCTCTCTCTGTCCCCCTCACTCGACCTCTCTCTACCTCTCTCCATCACTGTGCAACCAGAGGGAAAAAAATTCTAGATCACCTGTACTCCACACACAGAGACGCGTACAAAACTCTCCCTCGCCCTCCATTTGGTAAATCCAACCACAACTCTATCCTCCTGATTCCTGCTTACAAGCAAAAACTAAAGCAGGAAGCACCAGTGACTCAGTCTATAAAAAAGTGGTCAGATGAAGCAGATGCTAAACTACAGGACTGTTTTGTTATCACAGACTGGAACATGTTCTGGGATTCTTCCGATGGCATTGAGGAGTATACCACATCAGTCCTTGGCTTTATCAGTAAGTACATCGAGGACGTCGTCCCCACAGTGACTGTACATACATACCCCAACCAGAAGCCATGGATTACAGGCAACATCTGCACTGAGCTAAAGGGTAGAGCTGCCGCTTTCAAGGAGCGGGACTCCAACCCAGAAGCTTATAAGAAATCCTGCTATGCCCTCCGACGATCCATCAAACAGGCAAAGCATCAATACAGGACTAAGATCGAATCCTACTACACCGGCTCTGACACTCGTCTTATGTGGCAGGGCTTGCAAACTATTACAGACTACAAAGGGAAGCACAGCCGAGAGCTGCCCAGTGACACAAGCCTACCAGACGAGCTAAATCACTTCTACGCTCGCGTCGAGGCAAGCAACACTGAGGCATGCATGAGAGCATCAGCTCTTCCGGACGACTGTGTGATCACGCTCTCCATAGCCGATGTGAGTAAGACCTTTAAACAGGTCAACATTCACAAGGCCGCAGGTCCAGACGGATTACCAGGACGTGTACTCCGAGCATGCGCTGACCAACTGGCAGGTGTCTTCACTGACATTTTCAACATGTCCCTGATTGAGTCTGTAATACCAACATGTTTCAAGCAGACCACCATAGTCCCTGTGCCCAAGAACACAAAGGCAACCTGCCTAAATGACTACAGACCCGTAGCACTCACGTCCGTAGCCATGAAGTGCTTTGAAAGGCTGGCAATGGCTCACATCAATACCATTATCCCAGAAACCCTAGACCCACTCCAATTTGCATACCGCCCAAACAGATCCATAGATGATGCAATCTCTATTCCACTCCACACTGCCCTTTCCAACCTGGACAAAAGAAACACCTACGTGAGAATGCTATTCATTGACTACAGCTCAGCGTTCAACACCATAGTGCCCTCAAAGCTCATCACTTAGCTAAGGACTCTGGGACTAAACACCTCCCTCTGCAACTGGATCCTGGACTTCCTGACGGGCCGCCCCCAGGTGGTGAGGGTAGGAAGCAACACATCTGCCACGCTGATCGTCAACATGGGGGCCCCTCAGGGGTGCGTGCTTAGTCTCCTCCTGTACTCCCTGTTCACCCACGACTGCATGGCCAAGCACGACTCCAACACCATCATTAAGTTTACAGAGGACACAACAGTGTTCAGCCTGATCACTGACAACAACGAGACAGCCTATAGGGAGGAGGTCAGAGACCTAGCCGGGTGGTGCCAGAATAACAACCTCTCCCTCAACGTGATCAAGACAAAGGAGATGATTGTGGACTACAGGAAAAGGAGGACCGAGCCTGCTCCAATTCTCATCGACGAGGCTGTAGTGGAGCAGGTTGAGAGCTTCAAGTTCCTTGGTGTCCACATCACCAACAAACTAACATGGTCCAAGCACACCAAGACAGTCGTGAAGAGGGCACAACAAAACCTATTCCCCCTCAGGAAACTAAAAAGATTTGGCATGGGTCCTGAGATCCTCAAAAGGTTCTACAGCTGCAACATCGAGAGCATCCTGACTGGTTGCATCACCGCCTGGTATGGTAACTGCTCGGCCTCCGACCGCAAGACACTACAGAGGGTAGTGCGAACGGCCCAGTACATCACTGGGGCCAAGCTGCCTGCCATCCAGGACCTCTACACCAAGCGGTGTCAGAGGAAGGCCCCCTCTTTTATGCTGCTGCTACTCTCTGTTTATCATATATACATAGTCACTTTAACTATACATTCATGTACATACTACCTCAATTGGGCCAACCAACCAGTGCTCCCGCACATTGGCTAACCTGGCTATCTGCATTGTGTCCCACCACCCACCACCCTCCAACCCCTCTTTTACGCTACTGCTACTCTCTGTTCATCATATATGTTTAGTCAATTTAACCACATCTACATGTACATACTACCTCAATCAGCCTGACTAACCGGTGTCTGTATATAGCCTCTCTACTGTATATAGCCTCGCTACTGTATATAGCCTCTCTACTGTATATAGCCTCTCTACTGTATATATCCTCTACTGTATATAGCCTCTCTACTGTATATAGCCTCTCTACTGTATATAGCCTCTCTACTGTATATAGCCTCGCTACTGTATATATCCTCTACTGTATATAGCCTCTCTACTGTATATAGCCTCTCTACTGTATATAGCCTCTACTGTATATAGCCTCACTACTGTATATAGCCTCTACTGTATATAGCCTCTCTACTGTATATAGCCTCTCTACTGTATATAGCCTCCACTGTATATAGACTCTCTACAGTATATAGCCTCTACTGTATATAGCCTCTCTACTGTATATAGCCTCTCTACTGTATATAGCCTCTACTGTATATAGCCTCTCTACTGTATATAGACTCGCTAGTGTACATAGCCTCTCTAATGTATATAGCTTCTACTGTATATAGCCTCTACTGTATATAGCCTCTACTGTATATAGCCTCTCTACTGTATATAGCCTCACTACTGTATATAGACTCTACTGTATATAGCCTCTCTACTGTATATAGCCTCTCTACTGTATATAGCCTCTACTGTATATAGCCTCTACTGTATATAGCCTCTCTACTGTATATAGCCTCACTACTGTATATAGACTCTCTACTGTATATAGCCTCTCTACTGTATATAGCCTCTCTACTGTTATAGCCTCTCTACTGTATATAGCCTCACTACTGTATATAGCCTCTCTACTGTATATAGCCTCTCTACTGTATATAGCCTCTCTACTGTATATAGCCTCTACTGTATATAGCCTCTCTACTGTATATAGCCTCTCTACTGTATATAGTCTGTCTACTGTATATAGCCTCTCTACTGTTATAGCCTCTCTACTGTATATAGCCTCTCTACTGTATATAGCCTCACTACTGTATATAGCCTCTACTGTATATAGCCTCTCTACTGTATATAGCCTCTCTACTGTATATAGCCTCTCTACTGTTATAGCCTCTCTACTGTATATAGCCTCGCTACTGTATATAGCCTCTCTACTGTATATAACCTCTACTGTATATAGCCTCTCTACTGTATATAGCCTCTCTACTGTATATAACCTCTACTGTATATAGCCTCTCTACTGTATATAGCCTCTCTACTGTATATAGCCTCTCTACTGTACATAGTCTCTACTGTATATAGCCTCTCTACTGTATATAGCCTCTCTACTGTATATAGTCTCTCTACTGTATATAGCCTCTCTACTGTATATAGCCTCTCTACTGTATATAGCCTCTCTACTGTATATAGCCTCTCTACTGTATATAGCCTCTCTACTGTATATAGCCTCACTACTGTATATAGCCTCTACTGTATATAGCCTCTCTACTGTATATAGCCTCTCTACTGTATATAGCCTCACTACTGTATATAGCCTCTACTGTATATAGCCTCTCTACTGTATATAGCCTCTCTACTGTATATAGCCTCTCTACTGTTATAGCCTCTCTACTGTATATAGCCTCGCTACTGTATTTAGCCTCTCTACTGTATATAACCTCTACTGTATATAGCCTCTCTACTGTATATAGCCTCTCTACTGTATATAGCCTCTCTACTGTATATAGCCTCTCTACTGTATATAGCCTCATTACTGTATATAGCCTCTACTGTATATAGGCTCTCTACTGTATATAACCTCTACTGTATATAGCCTCTCTACTGTATATAGCCTCTACTGTATATAGCCTCTCTACTGTATATAGCCTCTCTACTGTATATAGCCTCTACTATTATAGCCTCTCTACTGTATATAGCCTCGCTACTGTATATAGCCTCTCTACTGTATATAACCTCTACTGTATATAGCCTCTCTACTGTATATAGCTTCTCTACTGTATATAACCTCTACTGTATATAGCCTCTCTACTGTATATAGCCTCTCTACTGTATATAGCCTCATTACTGTATATAGCCTCTACTGTATATAGTCTCTCTACTGTATATAGCCTCTCTACTGTATATAAACTCTACTGTATATAAACTCTACTGTATATAGCCTCTCTACTGTTATAGCCTCTCTACTGTATATAGCCTCATTACTGTATATAGCCTCTACTGTATATAGCCTCTCTACTGTATATAGCCTCTACTGTATATAGCCTCTCTACTGTTATAGCCTCTCTACTGTATATAGCCTCTCTACTGTATATAGCCTCTACTGTATATCGCCTCTGTACTGTATATAGCCTCTCTACTGTATATAGCCTCTCTACTGTTTATAGCCTCTCTACTGTATATAGCCTCTCTACTGTATATAGCCTCTCTACTGTATATAGCCTCGCTACTGTTTATAGCCTCGCTACTGTTTAACCTCTCTAGGGGAGGTGGGACGAAATCGTCCCACACTATTCAACAGCCAGTGACAAATCAGAGCGCCAAATTTAAAACCACAAAATGTCATAATTCAAAGTTCTCAAACATAGGACTATTTTACACCATTTTATAGATACACTTCTCCTGAATCGAACCACGTCGTCCGATTTCCAAAAGGCTTTATAGCGAAAGCAAAACATTAGATTATGTTAGGAGAGTACATAGACACAAATAATCACACAGCCATTTTCAAAGCAAGCATATATGTCACATAAACCCAAACCACAGCTAAATGCAGCACTAACCTTTGATGATCTTCATCAGATGACACTCCTAGGACATTATGTTATACAATACATGCATGTTTTGTTCAATCAAGTTCATATTTATATAAAAAAACAGCTTTTTACATTAGCATGTGATGTTCAGAACTAGCATACCCACCGAAAACTTCCGGTGAATTTACTAAATTACTCACGATAAACGTTGACAGAATACATAACAATTATTTTAAGAATTATAGATACAGAACTCCTTTATGCAATCGCTATGTCCGATTTTAAAATAGCTTTTCGGCGAAAGCACATTTTGCAATATTCTGAGTACATAGCTCGGCCATCACGGCTAGCTATTTTGACATCCGCCAACTTCGGGGTCACCTAAACTCAGAATTACTATTAGAAAAATTGGATTACCTTTGCTGTTCTTCGTCAGAATGCACTCCCAGGACTTCTACTTCAACAACAAATGTTGTTTTGGTTCGAAATAATCCATAGTTATATTGAAATAGCTCCGTTTTGTTCGTGCGTTCAGGTCACAATCCGAAGGGTGACGCGAGAGCGCATTCCGTGACAAAAAAATTCAAAATATTCCATTACTGTCAGATGATTCTAGGAGTGGTGGTTGGAGTCAGGCGCAGAGAGCAGAGGTAAAGTATACGGTCTTTATTTTCTCCGGCAACAAACTGGTCACGCCAAAACAGAAGGGCGCGTAATAATAATGACCAACCCAAAACACAGGGCAAAACGGTCCGAAGAGAGAAATAAGATGTCAGCCAGCACAAAACACAAAAAATACAAAAGCATCCAAAATACAACCAGCGAATCAACTACATTCACAGGCCCACCATCCTGAGTGGACAACAAACAATCCCGCACAAAATCCCAACTGAAAACACACATTAAATAAGTCCCCACTAATGACATACACAAAACAGGTGCGGAACAGACAGACAAACTAAACGAAACTGAAACAACGATCGGTGGCAGCTAATAGGCCGGCGACGACGACCGGCGAGCGCCGCCCGACCGAGGAGGGGCGCCACTTTCGTTGGATCCTGTGACAATTACCGTATTTAGAAGCATGTCAAACGCTGTTTAAAATCAATTTTTATGCTACTTTTCTCATAAAACAGCGATAATATTCCAACCGGGCAACGTTGTATTCATTCAAAGGCTGAAAGAAAAACATGGAGTAGTCTCGTGAACACGC
The DNA here is from genome assembly GCF_901001165.1 of Salmo trutta. Classification (NCBI taxonomy): domain Eukaryota; kingdom Metazoa; phylum Chordata; class Actinopteri; order Salmoniformes; family Salmonidae; genus Salmo; species Salmo trutta. The sequence continues at coordinate 384,263 of NC_042964.1, read as the reverse complement.
ATCTCAGTCTCACTGTCCCCAGGCTGACCACTCACAAACTCTCCTGCTGTTCTTCGCCCAGAGACAGCAGACACCCCATTACACTTTCTGGTGCCTTCTGAGAGCTAATGGAAGCCTTAGAAAATGTCACGTTACAGCACAGATGCTGTATTTTCGATAGAGATGCAACTGAAGGACAACAAATTGTCAGACAGGGCACTTCCTGTATGGAATCTTCTCAGGTTTTTGCCTGCCATATGAGTTCTGTTATACTCACAGACACCATTCAAACCGTTTTAGAAACTTTAGAGTGTTTTCTATCCAAATCTACTAATTATATGCATATTCTAGTTACTGGGCAGGAGTAGTAACCAGATTAAATCGGGTACGTTTTTTATCCGGCTGTGAAAATACTGCCCCCTATACCACAACAGGATATAGCCTCTCTACTGTATATAGCCTCACTACTGTATATAGCCTCACTACTGTTTATAGCCTCTCTACTGTATATAGCCTCTCTACTGTATATAGCCTCGCTACTGTTATTTTTCACTGTCTTTTTACTGTTGTTTTATTTCTTTACTTACCTATTGTTCACCTAATACCTTTTTTGCACTGTTGGTTAGAGCCTATAAGTAAACATTTCACTGTTGTATTCGGCGCATGTGACAAATAAACTTTAATTTGATTTTCTCAACATATACCTATTTTTAATGCTTCTATTTTTGTCATGAGCTCCACAAGGCCTAACTTCAGCCTTTCATGGTTTTCCATAACTTTGACCTACTACAGTAGTGGGCTGTACTTCAAACAACATGTAGATAGACAGATATTCTTCCTCTTCTTCTCAGGAGACTAATACAGACTAATAGACATGTCACACAGTCTGCCTGCAGGCCAAACATCCCAGAAGTCCAGAAGCTACTTGTCAATCTATACATTTTACCATTCCATCTTCTTTTAAAATGTTCCTCTCTCTCTCTCTCTCTCTCTCTCTCTCTCTCTCTCTCTCTCTCTCTCTCTCTCTCTCTCTTATTCTCTCTCTCTCTCTCTCTCTCTCTCTCTCTGTCTCTCTCTCTCTTATTCTCTCTCTCTCTCTCTCTCTCTTATTCTCTCTCTCTGTCTTCCTGTTTTGCCAAATAAGGAGACAGACTAGCACCAATCAGACACTGACAGCTATGGTTAGAAGAGGTTAAGAACTCTTCTAGCTAAAGGTTGTGTGTGCGTGATGTTTGTGACCACTTCCTCTCATCTCTCGTCTTCATTCTCTCAAAATGAGTCAGGAAGCCGGAGTATCGTTAGCTACAGGAAGTCAGTGTGTGTGATTACTGATCAAGTTCTCATTCCTCATAGTTCAGCCCTTTAGCACTGGCTAGTCTATATGTAATCTTCAGGTGAATGCTTACACAGAAGTGTGTGTGTGTGTGTGTGTGTGTGTGTGTGTGTGTGTGTGTGTGTGTGTGTGTGTGTGTGTGTGTGTGTGTGTGTGTGTGTGTGTGTGTGTGTGTGTGTGTGTCTACATGCTCCATCACTGCCTCCCAGAATGTGTGTGTGTTAGAAAAGGAGAGAGACAAGAAGGGGAGAGATGGAGAGAGAAGAAGAAGGAGAGAGAGGAGAAGAAGGGGAGAGATGGAGAGATGGAGAAAGGGAGAGATGGAGAAGAAGGGGAGAGATGGAGAAAGGGAGAGAGGAGAAGAAGAGGAGAGATGGAGAGAAGAAGAGGAGAGATGGAGGGAGAGTCCAGAGAGTGTGTGTCTGTACATGTTGTGTATGAGGTTTGCATGAAAGGTTGGATTCTGTAGCTGTGTGTGTAATTAGACTTGCAGTAACTTGCCCTTGATACTATGTGCAATGCTACTCTCTCCCCTGATTAGAAGACAGGTTAGGATACTAGTATGTACCAGTCCTCCTCTCCCTGATTAGAAGACAGGTTAGGATACTAGTATGTACCAGTCCTCCTCTCCCTGATTAGAAGACAGGTTAGGATACTAGTATGTACCAGTCCTTCTCTCCCTGATTAGAAGACAGGTTAGGATACTAGTATGTACCAGTCCTTCTCTCCCTGATTAGAAGACAGGTTAGGATACTAGTATGTACCAGTCCTTCTCTCCCCTGATTAGAAGACAGGTCAGGATACTAGTATGTACCAGTCCTTCTCTCCCTGATTAGAAGACAGGTTAGGATACTAGTATGTACCAGTCCTTCTCTCCCCTGATTAGAAGACAGGTTAGGATACTAGTATGTACCAGTCCTTCTCTCCCTGATTAGAAGACAGGTTAGGATACTAGTATGTACCAGTCCTTCTCTCCCTGATTAGAAGACAGGTTAGGATACTAGTATGTACCAGTCCTTCTCTCCCTGATTAGAAGACAGGTTAGGATACTAGTATGTACCAGTCCTTCTCTCCCCTGATTAGAAGACAGGTTAGGATACTAGTATGTACCAGTCCTTCTCTCCCTGATTAGAAGACAGGTTAGGATACTAGTATGTACCAGTCCTTCTCTCCCTGATTAGAAGACAGGTTAGGATACTAGTATGTACCAGTCCTTCTCTCCCTGATTAGAAGACAGGTTAGGATACTAGTATGTACCAGTCCTTCTCTCCCTGATTAGAAGACAGGTTAGGATACTAGTATGTACCAGTCCTTCTCTCCCTGATTAGAAGACAGGTTAGGATACTAGTATGTACCAGTCCTTCTCTCCCTGATTAGAAGACAGGTTAGGATACTAGTATGTACCAGTCCTTCTCTCCCTGATTAGAAGACAGGTTAGGATACTTCTATATACTGTATGCCATTTAGCTTTTATCCAAAGTGACTTACAGTAGTGGGTGAATACATTTTGGTATGGATGTTCCTGGGAATCGAACCCACTATCCTGGCAGTGCAAGAGCCATGCTCTACCAGCTGAGCCAGCACTTTCTGACTCTTCTGATTCTCCTAAAGCATGTCTCTTTCTGCTTGTCAGTTCTAGTCCTCCTTCTCTCTGTCATCTCACCTCTTCTTTCTCCCCTCCATCTTGTTTTCTCAAGTACTCCTCCCTACCCTTTCTCCCCCTCTCTTTCTCCTTCGCTCTCTTCTATAAGGTTACAGGATGTGGTTATTGCATGTGTGTGTGTGTGTGTGTGCGTGTGTGTGTGTCTGTCTGTGTGTCTGTTTGTCTGTGAGTGAGGGAGTGTGTGTGTGTGCTTTAAACACGATACACACACCCATTCAAACAATAACACCTGGATACAGGAGACTGACCAAGAGGCCTGCAGTCCGACCAGACAGTTCTGAGCCATCTCTCTCTCTCTCTCACACACACACACACACACACACACACACACACACACACACACACACACACACACACACACACACACAGTGAGTTCTGCAGAGACAGGTCTGAGAATCCCAGAGGTGTGTGTAGGACTGTGTGGAATGCTATGCATATGCAGAAAGAGAACAGTCTGTCAACTTTATCCATGACCATTCTAAAATAAATATTGGAAACGTTTTAGTGGCAATAAAATATAAATCACCTACAATTTAAAAATAAATAAAAAATAATAAAAAAATGGACGTATGAAACGGAAACAGAGCTGGTTTGGAGGAAAAGTGTAAACTAGTTTGTAACTTGGTGTTAACATTTCTAATGCTGTCAGATTGACAAAACCAATAGAGCAAAAACTTTCTCTTAGAAAATGCCAGGACATTGTTTGCAGCAGCAGCATGATACAATGGCGTCCTATGTAAATCCCCGTGTGCTTCTGAGAGTCCGCTGACCCGTTCATCAGGACACAACGGTGTGCAAACAACGGTGTTTAATTAAAATGATAATGGTGCTGTTCTGAACGACCCGTTGTTCTGAATGACCCGTTGAACATCGTTGTAATTAAGGTTACCCGGAGGGGACTGGTCTAGAGTGCTGCTGTATGAATTTTGCTGCAGCCTACGAGACTGTTGAATAAATGTTTTTTTGGGGGGGGGAAGGGGACTTCGGTACTCTACATAACGGAATGAAACGTTGAGTGAACTGAACGCGGCCCGGTTTCTCCCTGTCTGAATGAGGAAGTCCGGAGGGGTGGGTGCGACACCGTATATATAATCGCGCGCCTTCTCTTCCTCCCGCTTCACTCCCCGGTCCCTGCGAGCCGCTCAGGTAAGACCTTTATAGTTCTACACATCGGCCTACACGTCTTTATGACTATTTGTTCTCCTTGGTGATTTGTGTTGCATTCTACCTTTTGACTCACACTGTGCAGATTTAATGCAGTAGCCTCGGGATGTCAAATGTTCAGGATGTTGGTTTCTCTCGTCCATCTCACCCCTCTCACCCTCTCTCCTCTCCCTCTCTCCCTCTCTTCCACCCCCCACCTCTCTCCCTCTCTTCCACCCCCCACCTCTCTTCCTCTCCCTCTCTCCCTCTCCTCTCCCTCTCCTCCACCCCACCTCTCTCCCTCTCCTCTCCCTCTCGTCCACCCCACCTCTCTCCCTCTCGTCCACCCCACCTCTCTCCCTCTCGTCCACCCCACCTCTCTCCCTCTCGTCCACCCCACCTCTCTCCCTCTCGTCCACCCCACCTCTCCCTCTCGTCCACCCCACCTCTCCCTCTCGTCCACCCCACCTCTCTCCCTCTCCTCTCCCTCGTCCACCCCACCTCTCCTCTCCCCCTAGTCTATAGGTGTATATATTCATCAGTGCTGTAGAATAATGGCGTGGGATGGCTATATAACCAACTTGATGGCAGGAACACCTCCCTTCGTGCAAGAGGCAGCGATCTGTGGGTCTGAGGCGGGGAAGGAGTCGGTCTGGGCAGCAACACCTGGAGGTCAACTGGCTGGTGTGACGGTAAGTAGGCTAGCTAACGTGTGTGTGTGTGTGTGTGTGGTGTGTTTATTTGGGGTGGCTGTTGACGTGACGGATGTTATTAACGGTTTACTAGTTGGGGGGGTTTGTTGCTTCCTGGTGGCTCTGACATCAGGAGTGTGTTTTTCAGTTGTTGACCAACCAGGGAGTAGCCAACTCACAGGGAGAGGTGGAGAGAGACAATTCCATCGCTTTCACAATGTTAACGTGTGTTTCCCATGCTGATAAAGCCCTTGAATTAAATTAGAGAGAGAGAGAGTGGGGGGATGAGCTTGGGTAATTTTGACACTGTCACATCAACAAGTAGTTGGTTCTGGTGTCTATAAACTTGTTGGATAAACATGTTAGAGAATATCTGGTTCTTTTATAAACAGTAGAGAATATTTTGTCAAGTTATTCCTGTCTGTGACCTTGTCTTGTGGTGACTCTCCTGACTTCTGGTAAAAGTTTTTTAAATGAGACCAGCATTATTTAACTATTCATACTGCAGAATGGTGTCTGAGTTCCGTGTTTTCAGCTACATTCTGAGCTCCTTATTTGGTCATGTTGCACACAGCAACTTGAGACACACACACACACACACACAC